>NW_024870489.1:0-116054 GCF_013358625.1 Macadamia integrifolia
TTTGCAAAAAAAAGAAAAAAAAAAAAGAAAAAAAAAGGGGAGGGGTGGTTTACCATCGATCCTTTTAGTGAGATTTGATCGGATTGTGAATTCTTAATTTTTTGATTGGTTTTTGGTACCACATAAATGCATTCCATTTAGAAGATCCGGTTGGATAGTGAATCAATGTGTTCATTTAGTTTTGTTTAAATCCATTACATCTGAATTGACAAAAAATCAAGCGGTTCATAATAGAATCAATTAAAATCAACCTACTAATGGATGATAAACATATGACAGAAGACCAGACCAAAATAGAATTAAGTAATAACCACAATATTCCTTTGGGTTATAGGCTCTCCAGTGGATTATAAACTTGGAACTTTCTTCTCAAAGATAATTCCCAATTCTTATCCGAAGGTTTTTTTTTTTTTTTTGGGAACTGCCCCTGGTTGCGCCCTCTATTCCTAGATACAATTGGGCATGAAAAGACAGTTGGGAATATGCCCAAACTCCTTTAAATATTTTGGTAATAAAAAACAGACCATAGCTTTAACTATGTGGGCTAAGTGGTGGTTAGTACAAGAAGATAGCTCAAGCTATGCATATGAATCAATTCATGACACAAAGATCAAGAGTGGAATCTTTAAGACAAGATGAAGACTTAGAAGATGAAAGACAAAAGAAGAATCATTAAGCGATGATGAAGACTTCAAGACTCAAGTCAAGATGAAGACACTAGGATAGTCCAATACTCCTTGTATGGTGTACTTGTAAACACCCAATTTTATCACCCCCTCTGGCTATGAAGAAATACGGATTTTGGATGTGACTTCTTGTCCGATCAACAGAGATGATTGACTAAGGAAACCCAGAAACATTCCCTACTTAAAAAACCAGAAAACCCCACGCAGGAGAAAAAGGGTCCAATTTTAACTTTTCATATATGAAGGAATCTAGTCAAGATAACCATACGGATGGATAGGACTCGAAAATACGATTCCAATGATATATGGTATGTCAAAATTGGACTGTCAGATCTCTCGCAATCTTCCCTAGAAAATTATGTTTTTTCACGCACATGTCGTGTGCACTAGCCCGTGCACAACAGCAAGCCATCCCCCGCGTGCATGCAGGCCATCCTACGAGCACCCGCAGGCCAGCCCATGCAAAGTCACAGGCCAACCCGGGCGTAGCAGTAGGCCAGCCCGTGCACAGCCATAGGCCAGCCTGTATGCAGCCATAGGCTAGCCTGTGTGCAGCAGTAGGCCACCCGGCGCGCACCCGCAGCCTACCCTGTGTGTAGCACTAGACCAGCCTGCATGCATGCCCCGTGCACCTTGCCAGTCAATGTGCCCCCATTGCCAACCACCTGCACGCATCCGTGCATACCCTGTACACCCCTACCCAGCCTTGTGTGCCGTCGTCAATGGTCAGAATTTGTGTTCCACTGCCCTGATGTCTCTTCACCCGCTTATATATTTTACACTATCCCGCTAGCATACCCTATTCCACAACCTCCTATTGGTCAAAAAAGAAATCTTTTTACCTTATTGGCCTAAAAAAATTACCTTTCCCCCCATTGGCCAAAGAATTTTACCCTCCACCCCATTGGTCAAAATTTTTTTATTTTCACCCCATTGGTCCAAAAAAATCACTTTATGCCCCTATTGGCTAGGGGAATTCCCCTACCCTCCCTATTGGTCCAAAAATTCTATAAATACCCCCTCCTTTTGATTTTTCACACCAACACACCACAAGATTCCAAGCCTCTTAGTGAGAGAAGCTCTGCCCTCTCTCCTCCCTTTTTCCCCTTGAGGTCTTTCAAGTCTTCAGAGTGATCTTCATAAGATCCGAAGTGTTCTTCGGGCCTTTGAAACTCTTCAATCCTTTGCCTTTTTTAATGAGATTTTTCAGTAGGAAAATTTTTCCCTTAGTCTCTCACTCCCCTTTTTGAGATTCTTCTAGTCTACGGAGAGATCTTCGTAAGATTCCTTCAAATCTTCGAAGTGTTCTTTAGGCCTTCAAAGTTCCTCAACCATTTAGGTTTTAGCCCATCCCTAGTGGAAGCTCTGCCAAAGTGCCATCTTAGCCTAGCCCTCCCATAGCCTATCCCCAACAGAAGCTCTATCGGAGTGCCACCTCAGCCTAACCCTCCCATAGCCTCCCCAGCGGAAGCTCTGCTGGAGTGCCACATCAGCCAAAATCCAAAAGTAATTGTTCTTAGTTGAAACTCTATTCGAATATCATCATAGTTAATATCTCTCGAGAAAGGAAGTTGGAGGTCAAAACCATCTTCCCTTGAGCTAAGAGAATCCAAAAAATAGCTCGTACTGGCATTAATTGGTGTCCCACCCCTCTTGATCAGAAACAGGGGTCAAGCACAGGTATAATTTCTTACCAAAATTAGTATAATATAGACTTTATATAGACCTTGTTTTAGTATATATAATTATTTAAATTCAGTCAATATACATATGTGTGATAACTTAGCCTTATATGCAGAATAGGAATAATTGTGAAAAATATTCGTTCTTAAGCATCTAGTAGGAAGACCAGTTGAACTGGGTAGATTAGGTGCCTAATACCTTCCCAACTCTACAACCTAACTGTAATACCCTACTTCTTAAACCCGGTCGATTTCACGGTTGACCCGGTTTAACTATGCAGGACCCGAACCGGAGAGAGTTAGAGCGGGTTCCTTATGGACTATGATGGCAAGGGTGACCTTAAACACCGGCTGGCCCGACAAGTCCGAGCCAGTGCCAGAAGAGACGGGAATACCCAAGCCATGTACATGCACCTATCATAAGGCCATGTACGGATAAAGCAGGTATGTAGCCGTATATTAAGGTGCATACGTATATTACATCGTATGCCAAGGGTGGGGTTCGTGTCGAGGCCCGAACACTGTCAAAATTCCAAGTTTTGGCCCACAGGTGGGCGGACAGGTGGGCACATCCACCCACCTGAGTGACCCATCCATGTGAATTAGTAGTTAATTAAGAGGTATATATATAACATTTAAGATTTTCTTTTCTTTTTCATTTATGACACTCGTACGTTGGTGAGGATAGTAAAGAGGAGAGAGAAAGGAAAGGAAAGAAGAAGAGTAGAGAAGGAAGAGGAAGAAGAGATGGATTTCAGTGGCGCCGAGGCTTGATCTCCCCATTCTGGCGCCGGAAGAGTGATCTTCAACACTAGATCTACATTTGGAGGTAAGCAAAGTTGGATTCCTTAAACGTTCACCATACCCAAGTAAAACCCTTGATTCGAGTAGGGTTTCTTGAGATCTTGTAAATCCCCCTTGAAATGATGAATCTAAGGTTTAATAGATGATTTATGTGTTGATCTTGAAGGATTTGAAGAAGTATTTACAAGGTTGGAGAAGCATTGTGGATTTGAAGTGATTTTGGGGTTTGAAGGTGTTCTTAAGCAAAGAAGGTAAGATGGCTTCCCACTCCTTAAATCTAACCTAGATCTAGGTTAGAACCATCCTACGAGACTTTGAAAGTGTGAAGAATGGGTTTGGAAAAGCCCCATTTAAATCCCCAAAGAATGGAGGAAGTTGGGAAGAAACAACAGGTTTCCCGCCAAGATGGCCCACCTGTGGGCACCCGCCTGAGAGGGCAGGGCCTTCGGGCACAACCGGCGGGCCAGATCGACGGGCTAACTGGCAGGCCACCCTGCCCGCCGGTCTTAGCGGGCCAGACTGGCGGGCCAACCGGAGGGCCAACCGGGGGGCTAACCTAGCCACCGGTCCAGACCGGTGGGCCAGACAGGTGGGCTGTCTGACCCACCTGAGAGGCTCCGAATGTGATTTTTTCGTCCGATTGGACCCGAATCGGACGTGTGACCTTCTTTTAGGATTCTAAACATGATCGTGTCATTAGATCGTGTTAATTTTGATTCCAAAATGGTGAAGTACTAACCCCGCTCACTCATGTTAGGTTCACCAAATCCTACGCTTCTCGCAGTGGATCTCACCCGTACCGAACGGGAATCCTTGTACACTACAATTAAGTGGGAAGAGGACGTTTGGCCTTGTTTCAAGGCATTGTTTGGCATTTATTTAATGGTATCTAGTCTAGTCATGCCATCATGAATATGCTATATAGATTAGTCATCCTCACATTGTTATGCATGTGTGCTATGTTTACTTTCTAAATGCCAAGTGATGAGATGCTTATGTGATGAATGTTGACATCATTGTGCATAATGCATTAATAGACTAGATACCATAGTCGGCTTGGACACGAGTGCATTGGTGGCCCGTGGTATGGGATGCGGTGGCACTATGTAATCGTACTATTGTCATATAGGAGCATGCGGTTTAGGATTTTCACCGTCCCGTGCTACGACCCTTCCCAACAGGGGTTAAGGTGTTGGGTTACCATTTGGGGGGAAGCAGTGGTTGTGGTTGTCGGGTCATTGTGGCGGTTAGACATAACGCCCGGCGGGTCATTAAGACAGTCGGCAACCCCGGTGGTATATTTAAGAGGGCCAATCGTACTGCTTTTAAATTGCTGGAGTCAGCACCTTTAATTTCAGTCATTTACTTTTCTGTTGAGAGCCGGTGGTTGGCATGTTTTTATTTTTCCTAGTACTCACGGTGGGCCTTCTCCAACAGCCCTAAGGGAGTATCGCGAGATGGAGTTCGTGGCTCGTACCCGGAGTATACGCGCACTGTGGCTGTAGTAGCACTAAACCAAAGATTTAGTAATGTTGCTTAGGTGGATGTGATTTAAAATGTATTGCATAGCATGTCGTGCATATGATTGTGTTTTGATGTGTGGACTGTTGTGTGGTCCATCTTTCCACTTACTGAGCTAGTGAGCTCATCCCACGTGTGCGCCCCTTTTTAGATGATTTTACAGGTCATACATCTGAAAAGCATGGGGTGGGTCCCACAGTCGAGTTCCTCGAAGAGGACTGGTGGGCCCCTGAGGAGTTAGAGCACGGCACTGAAGGCTCATGCGAGAGTTGTGCTGCGGGACCATAGTTCTGATGCCGAGCTGAGCTCCACTTTTGAGGCCGAGCTGAGCTCTACCATGTGATGCCGAGCTGGGCTCAAACCTTGATGTCGAGCTGAGCTCTAGCCTTTGATACCGAGCCGAGCTCTATACTCTGATTTTTTATGGTTTCCTTTATGTACTTGATATGTGAATTGTACTTTTATTATGTAAATATCACGTCTTCGGGCCCACATGTATATAACTATTGTATCACAATTCGGGTATCAAGTATTATGGGAATATTCACAGGTAAACCTAGTCTTCTGCTGATCTGATAAGCTTTTATTAGTTGTGTGTATGCTATGGTGGAATACAGTATCAGATGATCCTGGCAGGTTTGGGTTAACCGGTGTTAACTCGGACTGGCCCGGTTCAGTGTGAACGAGGTGTGACAACACTTCTCTGACCACCAAGGGGCAGAAATTGCTAAGGATGACTAGGAAGATCTCCGTCTCTTACTACCCTACTCTCGATGGGTATTTTGTAAAAGAAGGAGAGGATTTCCCTTTCTGCGAAAATGTGGAGCCATGGTTTGATGAAATAGCCGCAAAGATGCAACCAGGATTTGAAGTATTTTTCCAAGATGAGTTCGACTGGGTGACTCATGAAGTGGAACAATAGAAAATGCTAGTCAATGAAAGTAATCAAGATAGTTACATCACTGGGATAGCGAAAATTGCACTGATTGAGACTGGGTCTTCCTATGGTGACCCTACAACATTGATCCAATCAAAGGAGGCACTAAGTCCTCGAGTCCTCCTAAAAAGAGAATGAGAAAAGAAGATAAGACTCATCTGGAGTCTACCACTTCCCATTGATCTGAAAGGCTACATTTGCTCCCTCCTACAAGAACCAAGAGCCTGAGAGCTACATGAGCTCAAGCCTCGTCCTTTTGGAGGAAGAAGTGCATATGCAAAGCAAAGAAGAGCACTGAGAGTGATGGTTTGAATGTACTATGCCCAAACCAACTGCAACGGGAAGACTCGTGAAGGTGATCAAAGATGTGACCGAGGCACCGGGATGGCATCTCTCAACAGGCTTGAAAAGATGGACTTTATAGAAAAAGGATTGAGCAGTCTCCACCGATCTTCACCCCTCAGAAAGTTTGGCTTCTGAGAACATGAGATTGACCAACTGGTATTCATGAAGAAACGGGCACCTATCTAGAAAAACCATTGTGCCACTGAAGAAATAGCAGCAACTTTCTCAGAAGGAGAAGAAGGCCCTTTGCCACACCTCCTCATCCATCAAGCCACTGAACCACTCCATAATTGGACAAGCATTGGAGAAAACTTCAAGTTTGCTCATGCTATTGAGTCAACCAGCCTGAATACCCCTAGCAGAAGCATCAAGCCAGTTACCAAGTCTATAGTTGAGTCTATTATTTATGATTTCGTGTCGGCTTCCCCTCTTGAGGAGAGTCCAGAGTCCTTGTATGCCGAGTCTGTTACTTCTTCTTTCATGAATGAAATTTTTTATTCCGAGTATGACTTGCCTCCTTTTTTTGATGATGATCTTAATAAATATCAAGAATCAATAAAATAATGCAAACCAAAGAAAGCCCAACCCATCTATGAGGACACTCGAGTTATTAATCTAGGAACCGACCAATGCCTTTGAGAGGTAAAAATTGGCACTACCCATGATGACAAAGAAGCAGAACAGATGATTAGTCTTCTAAAGGAATTTGCCGAGGTCTTTGCTTGGTCTCATGAGGATATGCCTAGTATCGACCCCAATATCGTGCAATATTGATTTCTGACTTACCCTGGGGCAAATACGATAAAGCAAAAGCTCCAAAGAATGCGGCTAGAATAGAGGGAGAATATCAAAGAAGAAGTTGTGAAGCAATGGAATGCAAGGTTTCTACAAGTGGTGAAGTACCCCCAATGGTTGGCCGATATTGTACCAGTACCAAAGAAAGATGGCAAGGTGCGAATGTACATGGACTTCTGAGATCTTAACAAAGTGAGCCCTAAAGATGACTTCCCATTGCCTCACATTGATGTATTGGTAGATAATATGGTAGGGGCATGCTTTGTTATCATTTATGGATGGATTCTCGGGATACAACCAAATAAGCTTGCACCCAGAAGATCGTGAGAAGTCGGCCTTCACCACTCTATGGGGAACCTACTGTTACAAGGTAATACCTTTTGGACTGAAGAAGACTGGGGCAACTTATTAGAGAGCAGCTACGGCCATATTGCATGACATGATGAACAAAGATGTGGAAATCTATTAGATGACATGATAGTAAAGTCAAAAGATCGGTAGGGGTATATTCCCGTGCTAAGGCATTTCTTTGAAAGAATCAATAAGTATCAGCTGAAGTTGAACCCTCAAAAGTGTGTATTCGGGGCAAAAGTAGGAAAGTTGATAGGATTTTTAGTGAGTGAGAGAGGCATTGAAGTCGAACCTATCAAGATCAAGGAGATTCAGGAAATGCCCACACCTTAGACTAAGAAACAAATATGAGGGTTTTTGGGTCATATCCAGTATATTAGCATATTCATAGCTCAATTGACTATAATATGTGAATCAATTTTCAAGTTGCTGAAGAAGAATCAGCCCATAAAATGGAGTGACCAATGCCAACAATATTTTGATAAGATCAAGGGATACCTTATGAACCCATCAGTATTGACACCGCCCATGGAAGGAGAACCACTTTTCTTGTACTTATCCGTGGGAGAATATTCCATGAGCTCATTGCTAGCATAGAAGGAGACGAAAGAAGGGGCAAAGCATGCCATCTTCTACCTCAGCAAGAAGTTCCTAGAATATGAGACATGGTACACATCTTTGGAAAGAACTTGTGCTGCATTGATTTAGGTAACGAAAAGGTTGCGACACTACATGGTTTCTTATCCGGTCCACTTGATCTCAAGGATGGATCACATCAAATATCTCGTCGAGAAACCAGGCTTAATAGGAAGGATGGCCCATTTGTTGCTTTTATTCTCAGAGTTTGACATCACCTATGTTACTCAGAAATCTATCAAGGGACAGGCCATAGCTAATCATTTGGCTGCCCACCCCACAGAAGATGGAAGATCCTTGGAAGATGCCTTTTTCGATGAAGGAATCACCATGATAGAGGAAGAAGACACAGTTAATGAATGGCAGTAATTCTTTGATGGAGCAGCCAATCAGAAGGGCTGTGGTCCAGGAATATAGTTTGCCACTTCTGACGGCCTTTATTTGCCTTCACCATTCCGCCTCGACTTCCCCTGTATCGACAATATTGTCGAATATGAAGCTTATGCTTTGGGGCTTGAAACTACTTTGACTATTGGTGTGAAAAGGATCAAGGTTTATGGTGATTCATCCATCATCATCTGCCAGACACAGAGAAAGTGGAAAACTAGAGATGAAAAGCTTAAACCATATCAAGAACATCTGGAAGAGGTGATTGAACACTTTGAGAAGATCTCGTTCGAATACTTCCAAAGAGATAACAACAGGTTTGCTGATGCCCTTGCAACCTTGGCTTCCATGGTAGAATACAACCCTATGGCTATGGTTCGACCATTCTTGGTAGAACAAAGAAGTAGGCCCATTTATTAGAATTCAGTGAACTCTCTCACTGTGGATGGTTGGTCTTGTTTTGCCCACAATGAGCACATTTATGTGTGAAATCTAGAGTAGTAAAACATACATTTTACATATTTAGAATGAAGCTATTTTGGGTTTTACTCTCTTTTTGTAGATTTTATATCTTCAAGGCCTTAAGGACTATCGGCCGCTATATCTCCAATTTTACACATAAAGAGTCCTGTTTCTTTTCATGGTTACGAAGAGGATGAAATTCTGAGTAAGATGGACATATTCAATTAAAAGTACACATTTGTTTGGTCAACCGTACAAGTGATTATTCTTTTCAAGTCAGAAAAAGAATAATGGATCATAACTTAATCGAGATGTAGAACCAGCCCGTTTGTAGTTGTCCCAGAGGTACAAGGAATATTTCGAATGCCAACAAGGATCAATCAACCACACTCTTAAGTGATTAAAGATTCTTTTTCGGTAACAACAACTACCTGGCGCAGTTGGTGGGTTGTGGTGTGCAAAATCCCTTCCTTATTAGGAGGTCTCAAGTTTGAACCTCATAACTACCATTTTTTGGATATTTTATTTGAAATATTTTCTCTCTCCTACTCATCCCTCAAAGCAAGGAGGTCAGTCAAGAGGGTTGTGCGCAAGTTGAAGAGAAAAAATAGGAAAGAAAAAGAAAAAAAAAGAAAAGGAAAAGACAAGGGCATGGATGGAATTTCCCATTAAAATAGAATATTATCCAAATCCAAGCAAGAAAAATCGGCAAGGGGGCTTTCTTGCACAAGAAGAGAGAGAAAAATGAAAAAGGGAGAAAAAATAGGGAAAAAAAGGCAAGAAAAATCGTGGGAGATTCTCTCTCCACACGTTTTCTCTCTTTCTCTCTTCTCTCTCCTCCACCTCATCAACAAGATAAAAAAAAAAAATTTTTAGAAGCTAAAATCGTTAGCTTCCCTCCCCCATTCTCTATATAATAGAATCAACACAAGGGGAGGAGGCACTTCATTCTTCTTCTAAGTTTTTTTTCTTAGTTGCTCTCTCTCTCCCTCTCTCACTCTCTTTAGTTTTAGTTCTTCTTTGTTTTTTGCTTTAATCACTTTTGTAATAGCTTTTTTATGTCAATTAATGCAAGCACTCTTTTATTTTTATTCAGCCTTTTATGTTTATGATTTATGCAATTGAGTTGTAATTTTTAAGTTATAGTTCTAGGCTTAGATCTAGGTGACAAGATCACGAGCCGTGGAGCATCTCTTTTTCAAGTTTAGTTTTCCTAGGGCCCCTCTCCTATCATCTTATCAGCAACCCCCTGGGTTTACCAACACTGGAGAGGCAAGTAGAATAAGTGACTTGAAAAAAAATATGGCCCTCTTCATGACAAGCCATTAAAATCTTACGAGAGAACTCACCCAAGTTGTCTCAATTATGTGCGAGAGGGAGAAGGGAACTTTACCCAGTCAATCAGAGCCTAACCCTATGCATCATCAGCCTATTAGTTCACAAGCACCAACTAATGCAACACTGAATATAGTACAAGGTCAGACCTACAAGGGCCCTCCAACCAATGTAATGTTGTTTATGCCCTTAGGAGTGGTAGAGAGTACCAACAAAGTGTTTCGAAATCTTCCGCATCCATTACTCCTGTTAACTCTCCTTCTATTGAGGATGCAAGTGTGCCTCTTGTTCCAGGTTCGTCTAATGAACCTAATGATTCTTCTGAAAAAGGGCAAATCCCTAACAGTCCTTATGTTTCCCCTGTCCCATTTCCTAATCACTTGGTAAACAAAAAGATGACTACTTCTATGGATAAAATTTTAGAAGTCTTCAAAAAGGTAGAAGTGAACATCCCTCTTTTGGATGCCATATCCTAGATCCCCACCTATGCAAAGGTCCTAAAAGATTTGTGTACTCACAAACGTATCACTAGTGTGCTCAAAAAGGCATTCTTGACAGGTAACATTAGTTCCATAATTACTCAGCCTATAGCAGCCAAGTATAAGGATCCAGGGAGCCCTACCATAGCTTGTGTCATAGGCAATACCTACATTGAGTTTGCCTTACTTGACCTTGGCGTAAGTTTGAATCTTTTGCCTTACCATGTGTACAAGCAACTAGGATTGGGAGAATTAAAAGCCACTGGAACTATTCTTCAGTTGGCAGATAAGTCTGTTAAGATTCCTAAAGGGATGGTTGAGGATGTCTTACTAAAGGTGGGAGAATTTGGGGGAATTTTTTTTCTTTGTTGATTTCATTGTGTTAGATACCAAGCCCTTCTCAACCAAGGATGAGATCCCAATAATTCTAGGAAGACCATTCTTGGCTATCAGTAATGCATTAATCAATTGCCAGAATGGTTTCCTAAAGTTATCTTTTGGCAACCAAACTGTTGAGTTTAACATATTTAGGATAGGCAAGCAACCCCATATAGAAGAAGAGATCAATATGCTTGAGGATTTTCTGGATTTTTCTGATGATTTAATTACCAACTTTGATATTAATTTTGATTCAGAATTCCAAGAGTGTATGGATGAGTTGGATGATGATACTGAAACTTTATTTTCTGAAGTCATAAGTCTTCACACACCTGTGGAGCCCTTAGGACCCCTTTCCAATTCCATTCCCTAACCTACCTTAGTTGAGCCCCCTAAACTATCTTAAGGAGTTACCATCTAATTTGAGGTATGCTTTCCTAGGGCCTGACCAGACTCTTCCTATAATAATTTCTTCAAATTTGACTTCTAGCTAGGAAGAGGAGTTACTTAAAGTGTTAAAAGATAATAAGGAAGCCCTAGGTTGGACCATGGCTAATATCAAGGGTATAAGCCCTTCTATTGTGCAACATCATATACATCTTATGGAGAATTCTAAACCATCCATGGAACCCCAAAGAAGAGCTAACCCAGTGATGATGGAAGTCATTAAGAAGGAGATCCTAAAGTGCTTGGATTATGGAATAATTTATCCGATTTCTGATAGCCGATGGGTAAGCCCAGTTCATGTAGTGCCCAAGAAGTCTGGTGTTACTGTAGTTCCCAATTCCAATAACGAATTGATTCTAACTCGTGTCCAATCAGGGTGGAGAGTGTGCATAAACTATAGAAAACTTAATATTACAACCTGGAAGAACCACTTCCCATTGCCATTCATTGACCAACTGTTAGAGAGGTTAGCAGGACATGAATATTATTGTTTTCTTGATGGATATTCTGGTTATAACCAGATCCCAATTGCTTTAGAGGACCAACATAAGACCACTTTTACATGCCCATATGGAACATTTGCTTACAGGTGTATGCCCTTTGGGCTTTGCAATGCTCTTGCTACGTTCCAACGATGTATGATGAGCATCTTTTTTGACATGGTCGAAAAATTCTTAGAAGTATTTATGGATAACTTTTCAATTCATGGGAATTCCTATTTTAAATGTCTTCATCTTTCCCTAGTTTTGAAAAGGTGCATATCTATGAATTTGGTTTTGAATTTGGAGAAATTCCATTTTATGGTTATATCTAGTATTGTTTTAGGCCATATAATATTCAAGGAGGGAATTAAGGTAGATAGAGCCAAAGTGGATTTAATTGATAATTTACCACTTCCTAAATCTGTTAAGGACGTCCAATCTTTTCTAGGGCATGCGGGCTTCTACAGAAGGTTTATTAAGAACTTTAGCCAGTTAGCCCGACCTCTCACTTCATTACTTGCCAAAGATCAAACTTTTGAGTTTTCTAAAGAGTGCCTAGAATCCTTCAAGCAACTTAAGAAGGAGTTGACTAATGCACCTATTGTTCAACCACCTATTTAGACTGAACCTTTTGAACTGATGTGTGATGCTTCATATTTTTCCATTGGAGCGGTATTAGGTCAAAGGATTAATAAGTTACCCACTGTCATTTACAATGCTAGTAGGACCTTAAATGATGCACAACTCAATTATATAACCACTAAAAAAGAATTTTTCGTTGTTGTGTTTGCATTAGAAAAGTTTCGGTTTTACTTAGTTGGTTCACATGTGGTGGTGTATACTGGTCATTCTGCTCTTAGATACCTAGTTCAAAAGAAGGATGCCAAAGCCTGTCTCATTAGGTGGGTTTTACTTTTGCAAGAGTTTGATTTGAAAAATAGGGATAAGAAAGGAGTTGAAAACCTAGTTGCAAACCATTTATCCCGGCTTCCCAATTCCTTAACTGTCAAATCTCCAGTTAATGAGAACTTTCCAAATGAATAGTTATTTGCAATGTCCAATGAACCATGGTTTGCTGATATTGTCAACTTCTTAGTTTCAGGTGTGACTTTGGATCACTAGTCCACCCAAGATAAGTATAGGTTTCATTCTCAAGTTAAATACTTTTTCTGGGATGATTTTTATTTATTTAAGAAATGTCCGAATCAGATTATCCGACGATGTATTCCTGATCATGAGCAGCATTCCATTCTCTCTTTTTGCCATGACCATGCATGTGGTGGACACTTTGGACCTAAGAAGACTGCCACAAAGGTTCACCAATGTGGATTTTATTGGCCAACTCTTTTTAGAGATGCTTTTAATTTTTGCAAGGCTTATCCCACCTACCAGTCTTTTGGCTGTATCAATAAGAGGAACATGATGCCCCTAAACCCTATTTTGGAAGTTGAGATCTTTGATGTATGGGGCATCGATTTCATGGGACCATTCCCTAATTCCTTTGGGAATTTGTACATACTTTTGGCCTTTGATTATGTTTCTAAATGGATAGAGGTCATACCTTATAAATCTAATGACCACAAAGTGGTGGTCCAGTTTCTCAAAGAGAATATTTTTTCCGCTTTGGTGCACCACATGTAATAATTAGTCATAGAGGTACTCATTTTTGTAATCGGCCTTTGAGGCCTTAATGAAAAAGTATGGGATCACCCATAAGTTATCTACCCCTTATCACCCCCAAACTAATGGCCAAGTGGAGGTGTCTAATAGGCAGATCAAACAAATCTTGGAGAAAACGGTTAATCCCAACCGTAAAATTGGTCCCTCAGGCTCATTGATGCCTTATGGGCCCATCGGACTGCATTCAAGACCGACCTTGGTCAATCTCCCTACCATTTGGAGTATGGAAAAGCCTTTCACTTACCAATTGAGTTGGAGCATAAGGCCTTTTGGGCCATCAAGAAGCTCAACTTTGATTTGTCCGATACAAGAATTCATCGTAGGCTCTAACTATCTAAGTTGGAGGAACTTAAGAATGATGCCTATAAAAGTTCTAGGATTTACAAGGAAAAGACCAAAGCTTTCTATAATAAGCATATTCTACGCAAATCTTTTGCAATTGGTGATAAGGTCTTATTGTACAACTCTCAATTGCATCTTTTCCCTAATAAGCTTAGATCTTGATGGGATGGCCCATTTATTGTCCATAATATATATCCTCATGGGGTAGTAGAGATTCTGAATCCAGGAACAGGGGTAATTTTGAAGGTTAATGGTCAGCATTTGAAACCATTCCTCAAGTTTCCTACTATTGGTAGTGAAAAGGTCATGGATCTCCATGAACCTCTTTACACTGATGACTAACTTTTAATCAGGTATGACCCCCTTGTATTGTCTTCGCTTTTAATTCTTTTCATGCATTGAGGACATTGCATAACTTAAGTGTTGGGGAGGGAAACCAGTTTTTGCTTTTTCCACTTTATTTTGTTTGTTTTTCATTTTGTTTTTGAGCTTGCTAAGGACGAAGTTCTACTTTGGCTTTTGCTAATGATCATACCATTCGGTTGCTTGACGTATAAAAATAAAAGTTTTGATTAAGGTACCCATTTTGAGCATATAAAAACCCTGTTGAGAAGAAAGAAACAAGCTTATGTCTTGAGATGGGACTTTCTTTTGAAAAATAAGAGACTACTGTTTTATGGTGTTGGACCATATGCAAGTCTGTGGGTTCATTGTACTTTTGATTTGGAGTTGAGACCTTCTTTTTAATTTGGAATGAGTTGAAAAATGCATAATTTTAAATGAAGTGTGAAATGTGGTATAAAGAAGAGTAAGAGTTGATTCCTTTCGAACTAGATAGGGCATTGCACGTCAGGAAGCGTGGTGTCTTGATCGAAATTCCTATGGAGGAAACTTCTAAAAGAACTCTAGCATCACTGTCTTTGTGGGCATATGCAAAAAGCAAAGCTACATTGTAACTTGGGTGTCTGGTGTTTGCTTCACCATGTCATTCAGGGCAAAAGTAATGGAGTAGAATAGAGTTAATTAAGCGAAAAAATGAGAAAAAAATGTGCAAATGTCATTAATGCTTGGTAACATGTTTGGTCAAAAATACTCCAACGCCTTAGTCATTGGTTCCCTATTTCTTCACAAGTGGCTTTGCCTTAAGATAAGGATGTTTTGGAAGAGACGAGGTGAATTCCAAATTAAGAAATATGCTAGTGCCTGGAATTGATTTGGGGTAATAAAAGTTCAAGTGTGGGGGTCCCTTGTAAGAGGAGTTATCTTTGCTTCAGACCAGTATGGCCCTTACCTTTAGCCAAGGTTGGGATTTCTTTATTCTGAATTTTGGGTGTAAATTCACTATAAACACTAACGAGACACAACTCATCCACTAAGGATGACCTAGGGGTTTAAAGGCTTATTGCACATGCTAAGTACAACCGTGATTCCTACGAAAGTGAGTTAAGTTTTTTATTTTTATTCTTTTTCTTTTTGTTTTGCTCGAGGACTAGCAAAGTCTAAGTGTGAGGGAATTCTAATGAGCACATTTATGTGTGAAATCTAGGGTAGTAAAATATGCATTTTACATATTTAGAATAGAGCTACCTTGGGTTTTATTCTCTTTTTGCAGATTTTATATTTTCAAGGCTTTAAGGACTATCGAGTGCTATATCTCCAATTTTACATATAAAGAGGTCATATTTCTTTTCATGGTTGCAAAAAGGACAAAATTTTGAGCAAGATGGACATGTTCAAGTAAAAGTACACATTCGTTTGGTCACCGCACAAGTGATTGTTCTTTTTGGGCCAGAAAAAGAGTAATGGATCATAACTGAATCGAGATGCAGAACCAGCCCGTCTGCAGTTGTCTCAGGGTTACAAGGAATATTTTGAATTCCAACAAGGATCAATGGACCACACCCTTAAGTGATTAAAGATTCATTTTTTGTAACAACAACTACCTAGCGTAGTTGGTGAGTTACGGTGTGCAAAATCCCTTCCTTATTAGGAGGTCTCAATTTCGAACCTCTTGGCTATCATTTTTTGGAGATTTTTTTTAAATATTTTCTCTCTCCTACTCATCACTTAAAGCAAGGAGGTCGGCCAAGAGGGTTGTGCGCAAGTTGAAGAGAAAAAATATGAAAGAAAAAGAAAAAAAAAAAGGAAAAGATAAGGGCATGGATGAAATTTCCCATTAAAATAGAATATTGTCCAAATCCAAGAAAGAAAAATCGGCAAGGGGGGGTTTTTTGCGTAAGAAGAGAGAGAAAAATAGAAAAAGAGAGAAAAAATAGGAAAAAAAAGCAAGAAAAATCATGGGAGATTCTCTCTCCACACGTTTTCTCTCTTTCTCTCTTCTCTCTCCTCCACCTCATCAACAAGATAAAAAAAAATCCCTTATTTTGGAGCTAAAATCGTTAGCTTCCCTCCCCCATTCTCTATATAATAGAATCAACACAAGGGGAGGAGGCAGTTAGATCTTCTTCTAGGTTTTTTTCTTAGTTGCTCTCTCTCTCCCTCTCTCACTCTCTTTAGTTTTAGTTCTTCTTTGTTTTTTGCTTTAATCACTTTTGTAATAGCTTTTTTATTTCAATTAATACAAGCACTCTTTTATATTTATTCAGCCTTTTATGTTTATGATTTATGCAATTGATTTGTAATTTTTAAGTTATAGTTCTAGGCTTAGATCTAGATGACAAGATCACGAGCTGTGGAGCATCTCCTTTTCAAGTTCAGTTTTTTTTTTTCAAGATTTGTTTTCTTTGGGCCTAGAAATTTCAGATTTGGTTCATTCCAGATCTAGTTCTTGGGGTTGGCAGTATCTCAAATCACCCAAGCTTTCAAGTTCAAGCATTGATTCAGGTAGGGAGGCTTCTTCAATAATCTTCTCTCCCTTCTCTCATTCCCTCTTCTGGCTAACATTTCTTTCTTAATTTAGGATTTTAATTTCAGTCGTTACATTATTGCTTTCCTTTTCCCCCAAGGTTTGTGTTGGCTTTGCCCCTCCTAGCTATAGAACTATCATTTTATTGTTTTTATTTTAATGGCCTCCCTTTCCCTAAAGCCAAGCAGAGTAACCCTTGTAAGAGTGACTCGCTGGTCAAGTAGGGAAGCTCATATTATGATGCATCCCTCGGGCTAAGTAGAGAAACCTACTTGTGAACCTCTCTCTAGCTTTATCCCCTTACTTTTACTTTATTTTTATTTCAGCATTTTTTCCTTCATTGCTTTTTAATTGCATATGTTGTTTATTTTCAATTATTTATTTATTTAATTTTAATTGCGTGGCGTGTGTATTTAAATTCTTAGATGACGAATGGTTAAGAAGTCATTTTAGATACATATGTTTAGGACGGTAGTTAGAATTAGATCACAACCATTAATCGGTTCACTTTCGCATTATTAAAAGAAGCCAAAAATAAAGTGGATGCTCTCCCCTGTTTTCGACCCGTAGCTATACTGATCCATATGCTTGTGGTTACATATTAAATTCTAACAGCTCACATAATGGATTTCATCAGAGAAAGGAAGTACCCAGTTGAAGCAACTGATAAAGAAAAGAAGTTTCTAAGAAGATATGCCACCCAATTTATTCTTCAAGAGGATCTGTTATACAAGAGGTCCTATGACGGAATACAATTGGTTTGTGTAGATGAGGAAAAAGCTAAACCATCATGGAGGAAATTCATCAAGGTCTCTGTGGACCCCACATGAATGCCAAGATGTTAGCTAAGAAGATCCTCAGATTGGGATATTATCGGAACACAATGGAAGCAGATGGCGTGGACTTTGTCAGGAAATGCCACAAGTGTCAAATATTTGCTAACATCATACATATCCCGCCAACCAAGCTGCATTCGCTCAGTTCACCTTAGCCATTCTCCACTTAGGGCTTCGATATCACTGGAGAGGTCAACCCCAAGGCATCCAATGGTCATAAGTTCATCTTAGTAGCCATTGATTATTTCACAAAGTGGGTAGAAGCTTAGTCCTATGCAGTCCTCATGTCTACTAAGGTGGCAAAATTCATCCAAGAAAATATCATTTCCCGATATGGAGTACCTTAAGAATTGATATTAGATCAGGGATCCCATTTCTAGGGCAAGACCGATAAAGTCTGCACAAAGTTTGGTATCAGAAGGCATCGCTCTACCACTTACAGGTCGCAGACCAATGGGGAAGTGCAAGCAGCCAACAAGAACACCAAAGTCATCCTGTAGAAAATGGCAGAAACACACAAGGATTGGGTTGATAAGTTACCCCTTGCCTTATAGGCATATCGGACTTTTGTACGATCCCCAACGAGGGCCACCCCTTTCTCTTTGGTATATGGGGTTGAGGCAGTTCTACCCGTGGAAATTCTGGTACCATCCCTAAGCATGCTCCTTGATAGTCAACTACCTGAAGGAGAGTGGGTGAAGGCCAGGCATGATGAGCTCAATTTTCTTGAAGAAAGGCACATGAAAGCCATGGATAATTTAAAAAAATATCAACTGAAAATGGCCAGGGCCTTGAACAAGAATGTAAAGCCCAGCCACATAGAGGAGGGCGAACTCATTCTTTGAGAACAAAGAGCCCCAATTCATGACCCAAGAGAGAAATTCAGGCCCAACTGGAGTGGCCTATTCACTGTCAAAGAAATTCTACCAGGCAAAGCTATGAAACTCATATACCACAATGGCAAAGAAATACCCAGACTGGTCAACATGGATCAACTCAAGAAATATTATGTCTGAAAGGGTGAAGAGCCTGAATTATGTCAGACATGATTCCTCTTGAGGGATACGTAGGCAACTTGACATGTGCAAGTGCGATCTCAACCATATAAAGGCAATAAATTGGTTCCTCAATTAATAATCAAAGTATCTTAAAAGATCATCATAGTTTGTGTCCCCCAAGAATCACCATTTGGCATGAAAGGCCATTAGGTATCTGTCATCCACCCATTAGTCTGTTACTTCTTCTTCAGGATTTTATCCCCCAAGAATCGCCATTTAGCATGCAAGGCTGTTAGGTATCTATCATTCACTTATGGTCCATCAACTCTTATCCAGGGTTCTATCCCTTAAAAGAAAATTGCCACCCGGCACCAGTTTATCAAGGTCAGTTTTTCCCCACCCTTGATCAGTCAAAAAAGAAGAGCTTAATGCAACAGTGGTAAAGGCTTGTTTGAGTCATTAGCTAATGAGTAATGCTTTGATAAATCATCATATCTCTTTTTTTTTGTGATGGTTTCAGGAAAAGTCATGAGCTCGTTGGATGAGACGTTGAGAAAATAGACTTTAGACATATACATAAGGGCACTAGGATTACTGGAATCCATAAATGTGTCATTTCTCAGTCGAATTGGATGTGTGAAGTTACAGCACCAGTTACTCCAGCAGGGGCCTAAGCAGTGGGATGCCAAATTGCATATATTTCGATTTGGATTGGTTGAGATCTGCCCAACTCTCAAAGAATTCTGGGTTTGTATGTTATCTCCAGCCAAAGGTAGTTTGTTCTAGCCATCTTTGAAGAAAGATTATTCAGAGGAAATTCAGGAATTCTTCGAATGAAAAGAAGAGGAAATGAAGCAATTTTTCAGGTATGGGAAGATTGACATTCTGAAGGTAGCCCAAATCTTCATCCAATGTCTACTACTAGGATGCCAGATCACAGGATGCTTATTTGCTTTACATGATAGCTCATTATGTTCTCCATACTCCCAGACGTGGTGCACCATCCATTCTGATTGAGGTGGTAAAACAGTTGAAGAAAGGAGGTGACATCATCCCTATAGTTCTTACAGAAACACTCAAGGGATTCGATGATATGAGCTATGGCCACAGATTCGGACTAGATCATTATCAAGGGAGTCCTGCTATTTTTTCGATTTGGCTCCTCGAGAAATTGAAGTTACCCAAACCATTAAAAGGAAGCCTACTCAGAGCTCTTTGCTACCAGGATAAGAGGCAAGTTCTAGAATTCAGCCTCATCACTGATTGGGAGAAGTACCTGCAGGAAAGTACTGTGCAAGATATCGTATGGAGGTGCCTAGGGAGGCCACAAGAAGATTTTCTGATGAAGACCCCTAGCTACAATTATGTCAAGTTGATGGGATTGACTCACATATCCTTTTATTTGCCTACGCACGTCAGCTGACAATATGGGCTCGAGGTGACGGACCAAGAGGAGTTAGTGAACTTTTTCCCACCCCAAGAGTTGTCTTCCCACCTTGTTACTCACCTATTATGTCTATGGTAGGAAAATTGTTCCCCTTTTCATGTAATTCACTTGGTAATAGAATGAGGAAGTGTTTTGATTCTCGTGTTATCCAGATTATTCTAATTCTGACTTGAGTTACGGAATTGATTATGCCTAAACATTACAAACCTTACAAAAAAAAAAAAAAAGATTTTCTTAGTACCAAAGGTAAGTTTTCATTCATAAGATGCTAAAATAAAAAGATGAACAAATAAGGGGGAGGGAAAAAGAAAAAGAAAAAGAAAAATATACATGTGTTTGTGTTGACAGGAAGTACAGGAACGAATCTCTATGGGACAAAAGTCATCATCTAAACCATACTCTGAATCATCCCATGGAGTACTAGGGAACCCACGGATGCTAGTCCAGCCTGCTCCAGACTCTGGGTCATGTCCTGAATCAGTGTGTCCTGATGTACGATTTTCCTCTCATTGGAGCTGACTTGGCTCTCCAAGGCGACAATCCTTCCATCCTAAGGAACATAGGATAGTATCAAAAAGAAGAATAACGAAAGAAGAAGGCCAAGAGAAGAAAAAAAAAGAGGAAGGTGGGAAATACCTTGGCAACAATTGTCTTGCACAAGCCATAATGCATCCTCCTGATCTTAGAATAGATCTCCAGGGACACCTAAGAAAGAGCATATGAGCTAAAGGAAGTCAAGAGTTAATTGAAGGATAATCAGATACTCACATAGTCGTAAGGAATGGGCAGCCTAAGGGAAGCATCTACATCAGTGTTCCGCTCCAGAAGATGAGGAAGACTAGGGTCGGCCGTGTTAGGATAGTTCCAATCAGGGAAGCCACGAAAAGGGATGCTAGCAACTCTGAGAGATCCACATGCACTGGTAGAGGGTCCTGCTTATGAGGGATCAACGGCACTAACTTGCAACCTAATGGTAGAAGGGTTTATAGGGGGGACAAAGAGCAGGATCTAATTCCCAGTAGGAGGATCCTTCTTTCGTTTCGCATTTCTCATAGGACAAATCAAGTCAAGGAATCCAAATGACAATAACTAGTACTGATTGATGCGGGAGAGACATATGTAGGTTGGTACAATCGGAGGTATCACCATATTCAGGATTCAAAGAGATACCGTACTGGTCTAGCTTTTTTCGATTGTTCCTGATCTCACGCTCTCCCCTGAAAGAACATCAATCAAGACCAAAATAAGAAAGAATTTGAAAGAAATGCTCAAGAAAGGGCAACATACCACTGGATTAGCAGGACCAAGAGGGTGCATACTGTCTCCTCCTCCAGGAAGGCTTTGTAGTCCCTATCTTGGTCAAGGAATGAGTCATCCCATACTCTGTCAGCCAAACGCTCAATCTTGTCTACTGGGATGAACTCTGGGCAGTGCATAGTGGGTGGAGGAACACTGGGAGAGGGGCGCGTGACTCAATATCTGACTACTGGGGTACTACTCTCTCTCCCAGATACTAGATATGGCCCCAAATCCCCCGAAAGAGGACTCGGTTCTCGAATAAGTGTTTAGCCAATACAAATCCTTCAGAATCTGGAAATATGAGGCAATGGAATGGTCTCCAAGTGACCTGAAAATCCAAGGAAAAGTAAGTACAACACAAGATAAAAGAAATTTCAGTGTCAAGCATGGCATACCTCGGTGAGATCATTCAAAAGAGAACGAGTGGTGGTCCCTGGAGGATGGCGCCGAGCCTTGATCACCTGATTATCTCCCCACATCGTGGCTACAGGGAAGAAGAATGCCTGAGGGTCCCTCAGTCTAGGAGCTATGGTCCCCAAGTGCTCGAAGCACCAAGGCTATTTCAAGAGATTAAAGTAAGAAAGTGCAATCCAAATGAATGAAAGGAAATGGGTACAAGAAGGAAAGTTACCTGGAGGATGAAGCCCGCTCCCTTGAGTCCTCGATCTCCATATGACAGCAAGTCTAAGTTTACAGGAGATATACATAGGTGGCCCCACCCC
Source organism: Macadamia integrifolia (assembly GCF_013358625.1). Lineage (NCBI taxonomy): Eukaryota > Viridiplantae > Streptophyta > Magnoliopsida > Proteales > Proteaceae > Macadamia > Macadamia integrifolia. The sequence continues at coordinate 21,918 of NW_024870489.1, forward strand.
AGTCCCAAGAATCTACCATGTGAAGATCTCAAAGGAAGAACACCAGGCGGATGTCTACTCCCCCTCGGAGGTCACTGAAAAGGCACTGATCCACAACAAACAGCAAAAAAGAACGGGCCACCTGTGCCATGCTGCATGGGTTCTCCCACAGGCCAGCTTTTCACCATCGGGCACTAATCTCCCCTAGATAGATGTGTGTCTGGCCATCCGCAATGGTAATGGCTATCAAGTCTGCAAACTCCCTGATAGTCGAAATCCTGGGTAGAGTCATGGGTCTACCCCCAAATGGAATGCTTTTTAAGGCATAGAAGCACAGGGGTGTGATAGTGATCTCGCCAACAGGGAGATGAAAACAATGAGTACTCGGCCACCACTGGTCCATCAGGGCCCCCACCAGTGCCGGATTGAACTTTCGAGTCTCTACAAGGGCTAGCCAGCACAGGTATGATGCATCAACTATCTCCTTCACTTTACGAGGAAGCATCTTATGCCATGACTGAACCATGTTCAGATGGCCATACAGGGCCAAGGTAGGTGGTTCCCTCCCCTCATGCTAATGGAAATAAAGAATATATATATATATATAAACAACAAAAAGCAAAAACAACACAAAAAAGAAAACAACAATAAAAGATGATCAAAATAATGAATGAAATGTAAAGACTTACGTAAGAACCCCATACGGAGTTGCAAATGTGGTTCCGACTGTTGTGAAGAGTCTGCCCAGAGTACCAATTAGCCAGGCCCTCATCCTTGTGGGAAGAACTACTGCAACTCTCCAACTAGATTTCTCCAAAAGTCTTTCTCTTTCTTCTTTCAACCATATTTTCACAAATCACAAAAAGCCCTAAGAAGTTTTTCAATTTGCAAGAAGCCCCAAGAAGTTACCCAATTTGCACAGAAGCCCACAAGAATATCAAATTCTCTAAATAACTCCTCCCTCAAGAACAAGATGAAGATCTTTAAAAACAAGATGAAGATCTTCAAGAGTAAGATGAAGAACTTCAAGAACAAGATGGAGAATTTCAAGAAAAACCTGAAGGCTCCAGAAACTTAAACCCACTCACTTCACTCAGAAAAGTTAGAACGACGAATGGACAAGGAAGAGGGACCATTTTATAGGAAAATTTCGTTTTTCCAAAAAAAAAATTGAGATTCCAAATTCAAGGTGCAAATCAAAGTTTCTTACTAACAAATACCCAATTCAAAATTATTTTGGTGGTAGTTGCAAATTATGGGAAGTAAAAATTATAAAGGAAGGTAGAAATTCATGTGGTAGGTGAAAATTATTCATAAAAAATGGAAAGTGAAAATCAAAAGGAAGGTAAAATTCAAATTCATGTGGTAGGTGGATATTATATCACATGAAAAAGAGGAAAGTAAAGGTCAAATTTTTATTCAAGATTAAAAAGCAAGGTTCCAAATCAAGCATCAAAATTCAAATAAAAAAGCAAATATCAAAGATTCCAAATCAAGAACCAAAAGTTCAAGACCCAAATGATTAAGAACCAGGGGTTTAAACCCAATTGTCTAATCTCATTCACCCGGTACCAGATAGCCTAGCCTGGTTCGAAAGAACCTACCTGGAAGACCAGATAGCCCAGCCCGGTTCGAAAGGACCCACCTGGAAGATCAGATAGCCCAGACCGATTCAAAAGAACCCGCCTGGAAAACCAAATTCCCTGAACTGGCACATGTGAAGCCTAGCTAAAGAAAATCCAAGAATCAAATGATTTTATTTATTGCAATATTGGAAGAGCAGCGAATTTCTCTCTTGTAACCATCGGTCCCAGATAGTCCAAATTGGTTCGAAAGACCCAGCTTGGGGACCATCTTCCCTAAACTGACACATGTGAAGCCCAGCTAAGAAAAAGTCAAAGACTAAAGTACTAACATTTTTTGCAGGATTGGAAGAGCAGCAAATTCCTTTCCCACAATTGGCAGCCCAGGTAAGTCCTAAAACTCTAAAATGTTGAGAGATATTTATCTGTTGCATTTTTCAACTCCGTCATAAATGAGCAAGATGACGACAATATATGCTCCGGGTGACAAAATGTGGTCGTTCTTTTCTTTGCCCTTCAGCCGTTGTCACAGGCGTCGCCCAAAGAGGGGCATTTTGTAGACACCCAATTTTGTCACCCTCCCCCGGCTATGATAAAATGTGGATCTTGGACATGACTTCCAGCTTCTGATCAATAGAGATGATGATGGAAACATTCCCTTACCGGAAACCCTGAAAACCCCTGCACAAAGAAAAGAGGATCCAATTTTGACTTTCTATATACAAAGGAATCTGGTCAAGATGACCGTATAGATGGATAGTGCTCGAAAATACGATTTTGACGATATATGGCACGTCAAAATCAGATCATCGGATCTCCTATGATCATCCTCAAAAAATTATATTTTCCTACAGGTATGTGGCGCACACTGACAAGCCTGTTGGAAACCTGAAAAAATCCCCTACCTACCCTAAACACCCTAAAATTCATCCCCTACCTACCCAGATAACCCAGAGACATTCTCCTACCTGAAACCCTGGAAACCCACGCATGGGAGAGAAGAGGGTCCAATTTTGAATTTTTATATACAAAGGAATCCGGTCAAGATGACCATATGGATGGATAGTGCTCAAAAGTACAATTCTGACAATATATGGTACATCAAAATTGGACCATCAAATCTCCCGTGATCATCACCAAAAAATTTATGATCGCACGCGTGCCCGCTGCCCATGGCTGCAACACCTGGCTGTCGCCCATGGTTGCTGCCTATGGCCACAGCACATGGCTGCTGCCCATGGGCTGCAGCACATGTGTGCTAGCTAGCCCACACCCTTGCAAGCCATAACCCCCACCCCTGTAGACTATGACCCGTGCCCCCGCAGGCCATAACCCACACCCCCATAGGCCCATGCCCGCGCCTCCTCTGCCCATGCCTGCACTCCTTTGCCAGCTGCTACCCATGCCTACTGCCCCAACCAGCCTTGTGTGCCGCACACCCATGCCACTCATACCACTACCCGCATGCCACGCGACACACCCATGACATTGCCCGTATTGCCTACCCTCCTACACTGACCATGCCCTTGCACTTCAGCCCAATCTTGGGCACTACCGTCAATGGCCGGGATTAGTATTTCACTGACCTGGTAGGTGAAGAAAAACCCTCTTCACCCACTTAAGACCAAATAACCCCATCTCACTCCATAGTAGTGAAGCTTTGCCCTCTCTCCTCCCCTCCCCCTCTTGATTTTCTTAGGGTCTTTGGAGCGATCTTTATCAAGATCCGAAATCTTGTTCGGATCTTTGAAGTGTTCTTCGGGAATTTGAAGATCTTCAATCCAAGTTCTTAGTCCAATCTAGTTTTTTTTTCCAAAAATAGTGTGTTGTTCAACCCCCTTCTTTGAGTGTTCTTGAGTTTTACTAGAAATAGAAATCCCTCCCCCTTGAGGTTCTTCGGGTCTATGAAGACATCTTTGTTAAGACCCAAAACTCTATTCGGATATTCAAAGTGTTCTTCGAGGCTTTGGGGATCTTCAATCTATTTTTAGGTCAATCCATTTCTTTCCAAAATAGCAGTTCCTAGCGGAAGCCCTATCCAATTGCCTCTGAAACCTTTCCAGAAATAGCCATTCCCAGCGGAAGCTCTGCCGAAGTGCCACCTTAGCCTAGCCCTCCCCTAACCTATCCCCAGTGGAAGCTCTGTCGGAGTGCCACCTCAGCCTAGCCGTCCCTTAGCCTATCCCTAGTGAAAGCTCTGCTGGAGTGCCACCTCAGCCTAGGTCTCCCATAGCCTATCCCTAGTGGAAGCTCTGCCAGAGTGCCACTTCATCCTAACCCTAGAAATAGCCTTCCCTAGCCGAAGCTCTGTTCAAATCCAAATCCGAAAGTAATCGTTCCTAGCCGAAACCCTGTCCGAATACCATCACAGTCAACATCTCTCAAGAAAGGAAGTTGGAGGTCAAGACCATCTTCCCCTGAGCCAGGAGAACACGAAAGACAGTTCGAGTCGGTACTAATCAGGGGCCCACCCCTCTTGACCCGAAATAGGGGTTAAATTCAGGTATAGTTTTTCAACCAAATTGCCATCATGTAGACTTTATATAGACCTTGTTTTAGTGTACATAGTAGTTTAAATTCAATCAATGTATATATGTGTGATAACTTAGCCATGCATGTAGAATAGTAATAATTATGGAAAATGTTTATTCTCAAGCAACTAGTAGCTGTTGAACCGAGCAGATTGGGTGCCTAACACCTTCCCAACTCTGTAACCTAACACTTACCTAAATCTCTGGACCAGACCAATTATCGAGCCCTTTTCTCAGGAATTGGGCCCACCCCCGGGTCCTAGGCCCATAATCCTAGGTGACGACTTCAAACCCTTTTGTATGATCCCAATCCCGATCACCGTATCAGACCATCATCAAACCCCATCTAGAATGATGAACTTTGCACTCTTATGAAATAGTCCCCCACATATCTCCGAGCAGCGATACGGTGGTGTGGGGCCCGCAGGGTAAGCACACACAACACACCCCCTCCTTCACATGAAAGAGATGAAAGAGAGGAGAAGAGGACGAAATCGATGCATAAGTCCATTTTCGGCCGCTACCCTCATAGTTTGCCAGGTAAAGATGTGGTACCGGAACCGGCACACTCCTGACTCGCAACTAGCTTGTATTCTTGGGGACCGATAATGGACATTCATGATTTGGGATGCCACCTATGTTGCAGTAGCACTAATACCTACAATGGACTTATAAACTATTGATTAGGGTTGTTTGTTGATAAATTGGATCATGTTATTACATTCATCTAATGCCATTCATATTGTTGTGGTTGAGCATTGATACTTGTATTTATTTCATTAATTGTTTTGGATGCTTGTCCATATTATTGTGGTTGAGCATTGATACTTGTCTTTATTTCATTAATTTTTATGAATGCTTGAGTGTATACCCCTCATTGGTCGTGGAAGCTCACCCCATTTATTGCACCATTTTTTTAGATGATGATCCATGGAATCATTCGGAGTCTATGGCTGAGGAGTCGACTCTCTACAAGGGTGATCTTTGGGTTGAGGAGCTAGTTACGCACAAGGATGACTGCGTATGTGATGACTATGCTTTTGGAGCACATTGAGGATGAGAGTATCATTTTCTATTTTTTATTATTTTGTGTATATATTCGATGTGCGTTAGGGGCATTACTGTAATTATGTTCTACTATGGAAAAACATTTTTTTTTTGTGTAAATATGGTAAATATCATTAGAAATCACCAGTTATGTTACATTATAATTATTATTATTTACATGATCGTACAATCATTTCATTACTTTATGAACTTAAAGTACTACATCATAGATCCTGTATGGATTGTGGACACGTGTAAGTGTTCGTGTCACTAGCCTTCAAGTAAATGAAGGTGGGGTGTGACAATCATATCACCATATATCATATAATAATAATGATTAAATACTTTGATTTGACAAATGATCTATTTGCATCCTCTCTTTATGTAATTAGGGGTTACTATTATTATTTTCCAGTCTAATCCCACCCACTTATCATGTGTGAATTATTGTCTACCAAGTGTGAGGTTGATTTTATTTTTCCAATTTTTTCATATCATACTTTTTTTTTTATTTATTTTTTAATATAAGAGAAAGACTTTAGTCATCATCAACGTGTAAAACTCACGGATGGCATAGTACATTATGCATATAGCCATGGATTGGAATTCAGCCACACTGTCGCAGAGGTGAATGATAGAGCCCTCATAGCTAGGGAGACAACAAGATTGTTCAACTCCCTTGAAATAAAAGAAAAATCATAAGACATAAACTGAGAAGATAAGCGCGCGCGCGCACACACACACACACACACACACATATTTATATATATAACTCATCTAATATTTGGCTGTACAAATAGAACTACACTTGTACTTCAACGTACTAGAATTTCATTTTATGTCCAGACTATCAATCATTGATGGTATGTTTAAGTTATGTGAACCTAATCTGAGAAAAGTTGGTCAGGTAAATTGGGATAATAATTGCCACCCCTATGACAAAATAACATTAGTTTGTTTCTTTTTCATAAAAAGAAAAGTTTGTTTCATGATTTAGAATCTCATATTGCTGCCGTCGAGATTGTCTTTATCATTCAAATTTTGGGAATAATTTGGGCAACTACTACATCTCAATAATAATGAATATAAATATTCGATTAAAAAAAATGTATGTAAATAGTCTTGTTTTAGTTTATCATAAATAATTATGTATTTAAGCAATTTTCATTATATTTATATGAAATCGCATCCAATCTTTGTCAATAATATAGAATTATATGGTCCGCTGAGAATCATTAAACTAGGAAAATGGATCAGGGAAGCTAATTGGGTCAACAATTACTACTATAAAAAAGCTATATATATTATTAATTATTATGGGTGGCTCAAATCCTCATATTTCACTCAAAGCATAATATAGTTATCCCGTTCGATATTATTTAAACCGTTAAAATTTTAATAATAAATAGGGACCAGAGATGGACATTGTCAACTTGCTAGATGATGTAAGAAGTCATCTATTCTTATAGTTCATAATACTCTATAATCATATAAGTGTTGTCACAGCTGTACTTTTAATATGCTATTAAAAAGATCATTACATGCACCTTTCCTTGTGCTAGCACTGAGGTCAATGGAAGTACACATCCATTCATCCAAAAAGGAGGGTGATATGGTCATTTCATCCCTTTGCATCCTGTCACAGGACTAGATGGTATTGTATCAGGGAAAAAAAAAAAAGCGAAGCTGAAGCTCTTCATGGATGTGGTCCGCGAACCGAACAGTGTATCGTGTCATGCACTTATATGGTCCTTCACAGAGAAAAAAAAAAGCACTTATATAGTCTTAGATTAGATTAGACGAATAATATGAAGCCACCACCACTTGGCTCACGCGTGGCCGAATCTTTTTATTTATTTAGAAAAAAAGAAAGCTTAAGAGCTTTAATTATTGAGACCAGGTCCTTACATGAGAAGGGCTCTTCTAGCTGTTTAATTAGAATAATATTTTGACCTCATCGTTTTTTTCATTTCAACGGTCGACAAAGCGCTCCCATATGGTAAGGGATGGTTGGTTAATACAATCATTTGGATGTTCGTTGAGGTTATTTTCGTAATTGTGGTTTCCTCAAAACTTTGAGACATCGAGAGGTTTCGTCTTTTCTAGGATTCACGCACAATCATTTGGATGTTCGTTGAGGTTATTTTGGTAATTGTGGTTTCCTCAAAACTTTGAGACATCGAGATGTTTCGTCTTTTCAAGGATCCACGCGCTACTATTATTATTAACTCTTTTATGTCTCTAATCTTCTGAAGCTTCTGCAAGATATTATTACAGAGTTCATCTGAGGTAAGTTTCCCTAATCATTCCACTTTAGACAAATTCTGTAATAGAAAACCAAGTCCGAGGATCCTATTGTTCTCAACGTTTAGAATTTCTATTTCTTGTAAGATTCTGTTTCTCTCACTAGGGCTTTGGTTTTCAGTAAGTAGAAAAGGTTGTAGGATTAAAGAACATGGATTCATGGATTTATTCATATGGTGGAGATTGGGTCTGTTGTAATTTATCGTGCACAGAGGCTCAATTAGCTTCTCCATCTATTTTTCCCTTTGTTCTTGATTGGGGAACTATCCCTGGATTCTTGGTGTGTGCTTTTTGGTTTCAAGTAACATTTTATTAGCTGAGCTGCATAGATTTGGGAGAATTCATGGGGATTGATTCGTGGGTTTTGGAATTTTTAGCTCTATAATTTTTCTTTTGTCTTTGAAATAATCGACGTGATTAATTTGAAAAAAGGATATCGCTTTGGGTTCTGTTGGTGAAATACTTTGGTTTGTGGTTGCTGAGTTCCTGGATTCTTTTTATTTTGGGGGAATTTTCCTATTACTTCCGTTTTGAGGGGCACTAGGATTGTTAATTTGATACCTTGTATACGTATTTTTGTTTACTTTGGGTCTATTGAAACTTTGGCATCTATATTGTGTGCAGGTGATTGGAAGTCTGATTCTATGATTGTCGAAAGTTCTAAGTTTAACTGAAGGGAGGTTGTTTTGATGTTGATTTGAGTTTAGAGAAGGCTAGTGAATGGTTTCCTTTCGGAAAAATCAGTGGAGGGAAGTTTCTATTGGTGAATCCCCAGCAAAATAGCTGAATTCTGCAATTTGAAGTGAAATATAGTTTTTCGGATATGGAAGTTAGAGGAAAATGTAGGGTTTTCTTCTGCAGAAAGATCATCCTTGAGAATGCTCAGTCCAGTGTTATTGGAATTAAGAACATCTGCTGACAGAAGGATTAGTTCTTGTACGGTAGGAACTGATTTTGGAGGTGAAGATGGACTACCCCTTTCTATCCAGAGAGAAAGGAACTAATTATTGGGCTTCTTCACAAGCTCTGCCAGAGGTTTTCCAGTCACCGCAAGGTGGAATGGAAAGTCTGATTTCAGATGACCCTGTTAGTTTTTCAGAGCTCATGAACTTTGATTCTTATGCTGAGCTATGCAGTAGCCCGTCCTCTGTGGACCCATCTCTTCCATACTACGACATGAGTCCTCTGCAGTCAATGCCTGGTGGGTTTGCCTCTTTTTCTCCGTTGAATTTTACAGCATTGAGCTCTGGTGTCTTCCCTTTAGCTGATGGGGGTTCTTTCTGTGCGGGTGGTTCCTCAAATTGTGCTGGAAAGATGGAATCTCAAAAAACAGATACACAGTTCGGTTTTCCATTGAATTCTTCTGTTGCAGTGGACTTGTGTCATAAAGAAAGCAGTAGTTGTTTTCCCTCAGGCAGCACTCCAGATATGGGTAACGATATTATCCCTAGACCACTGGAGTCATCATCTGCTGATAGGATGTTTAGGGCCCTGGGCTTATTTAAAGAATTATCTGGAGGGGGGATTCTTGCACAATTTTGGGTTCCTATTAAACTTGGTGACCAGCTTATTTTAAGTACCTTTGAGCAACCCTACTTGTTAGATGAAATGCTTGCAGGGTATCGTGAAGTATCAAGGACATTCACTTTCTCTGCAAAAGCGACACCTGATTCTTTTCCTGGGCTTCCTGGGAGAGTTTTTATGTCTAAAACACCTGAGTGGACCTCAAATATAGTATATTACAGCAAGTCTGAGTACTTGCGGGTAGACCATGCGGTTGAACATAAAGTCCGTGGATCTATTGCATTGCCTGTTTTCAGTCCCCATGAGAAGTCATGTTGTGCGGTGCTTGAACTTGTTACTTTGAGAGAGAAACCCAATTTTGATCCAGAGATGGAAACTGTCTGCCGGGCTCTTGAGGTTTGTTTTACTCATTTATGCTTTTACATTGGACTATCACTCTCTCTCTCTCTCTCGTTGTTTGTCTATTTGTGCGTATGTATATATGGCTGTCAAAAAGAGATTAGGTCCCCTGGGTTATTGGTTTTCTAAAATATATAACCTCACTGAATTGTTTCTTGCATCTTTTCCTCACCAATGGGAGGACAGATGCTCAGCTGCTTGTGTAATCGTGATCTTGGTTTCTGTTGTCACTCACCTAGCCAGGAGGCCTAGTCTTACATAGGGAGCACCATCCTATGGAGTGGATTTACAAATCATGGGTTCCATGTACGATACATGAATGATGTGGTTTCTAGTTGTTTATGATGATGCCTTTTATATTTTCAAAAAATTCCAACTAGGGAACCGATGTCATTTTAAGGGATGAAACTACTAAAAAGGAAGATTGTCCTAGCTACCACTCCCTCAACCGAAAAATAAGAAAACAATAGAAAAGAATGATAGCACATGTAGGAAGCTCTCCATGCCATCTCTAAGGGCCCGTTTGATAACGTTTCTACTGTTTCTTGAAAAAGAAACGGCAGAAACATAAATTTCCGTTTCTAGAAACAGAAACGGAATTGAAGGTGTTTGATAAGTCATGTTTTTAGAAGTCGATGGTAACTAGTGAAAAAATTGCCACAAGTCGTTTCCAGAAACGGCACTTGTTTTGCCTGGGTCGTTTCTTGAACCATAAATAAGTAAAAATTTCTATTTCTATTTCTAAAAATAAGTGAAACGAAACAATTTTATCAAACCCTTTTTACACTATTTCTGCTGTTTCTGGAAACAAAAACAGTAGAAATGCGTTTCTTGAAACGTTATCAAACGGGCCCTAAGTTCTTTACTAATAAACTCTCTTTGTTGGATTAAGGGTTTTAATGTGTGGGGCCATTCTCTATCACGTCATCATACAAGTGTTTCTTTAGGAATATGCCTACATGTTGGAATATGAGCCAATAGCTTAATCTATAGCACAGTTTTTAGTTTGGTGTGCTTCACGTGATAAGATTCCAACCTTAAACCATCTCATTTGAGACAATCTTGCGCATTCCTATTGCCTTCTATTTATGTATTAGAGGTATTGAATCGGTGCCATTTCCTACTGATGAGCTTAAATATGTTCCAGGCTCGGAAACACTATTTGGGGTGCGCACTTCACCCCAGGAGCGCAAGAGGCTTGGCCATCTTGCGACCGAGCCTCTTGCTCGGCCTTCTTGCGACTGAGCCTCTTGCTTGGCCACTGCGTTGCCAAGCCTCTCTCTCAGCCATCTTGTGATTGAGCCTTTTGCTCGGCCACTGCGCTGCCGAGCCTCTTGCTTGGCCATCTTGCGGACGAGCGTCCTGCTCGGCCATTCTGCTGCCAAGCCCCTTTGCTCGACCGTTAGTTGTATTTGTGATGTCTGCGGGCCACCTGCATTCACAGGGTGTGCGTGGATATTTCGCGTTGCCAGCTCAATATATCTCGCTTGATCACCGCTACGGGAAATTTTGTCTCCTAAGCCACACAAGGAAGTTCTCTAAGTATGGACTCTTCAGATAAGGAATCCAGGACCAAATGTATAATGCGAAATCTGGAGTAGATCTCCATGTAGGCTCTAGCGCACTAAGCAGGAGAGAATATCCGCGGAATCTGCCCAAGGATTAGAATCTTCTCTAGAATCAGGGAGCCACCTTCCTTTCAGGACTTTGACCACATGTCAGCCTTCTACAAATAATCATTGAACATATATAAATATGTGATGTAAACCTCTACTAAAGGGAGGGTTTTTTTTTCGAAATTTATTAAAGATTACCTGTTGCAGATTTCTGACCAACATCAGAGGGTTTTTGCACGGGCCCACACCTGGTGCCCCCTACTTACTATTTGTGTGCAGGATTCTTCAGGAATGTCGAGCCCTTATATAGGAACCTAGCCGCCATTAGAATTCATCGCATCAGATTGGCACCACCTGTGGGAAACTAACAGCAAAACCTAAAGTTATGAATTTAGTTACGGAGTGATCAAGTAGTTTCACTGCCTAGTCGTGTGGGGTATCTTCCCGTCCCCGACGCCCAACAACAGCGTGGGCAGGACACAAACCAGCGGCAGTCAAGCGCCCTGTACCACCTTCACCATCAGCAGCAGTGGGGGTAACACCTGTACCACCACCTCCAGTGGCAGCAGCAGAGGGCCATGTGCCACAGCCGCTGCTCGGGGTTATAAACCTGGAAATTCTAGCCGTCAATTCTCAAATTTAGGATTTACAGATGCATGTGCTGGAAACCAATAATCTGGTCAGGAATTTCATTAGACAGTTTGGGTCGGTCTTGCCAATGGCACCCGTCCCGCAAGTAAATCCTCGCGTGCCACCTTCAGCCCCAAGGCATAGCCACATTGGGTTGACAAGCCCTCGTTGGCATCGGTCAACACGAGAACTGCGCCAGGCATAGTTGTCACGGCGTCAAATCGATCCAAGGCGGTGGAGGGGTGGCTAATCGATTTGGCGATGAATCGCCCGTTTTGGCGATGAATCGCCCGTTTTGGCGATGAATCGCCCGTTTTGGCGTTGCCATGGCGGTCAAATCGCCCGTGTGTCATTTTTTATTTTTTCTATTTTCTAAAATTATTTAATATGCTATTTTTTTTATTTTTCCTATTTTTTAAAGTTATTTAGCATGCTACAAGCCTAAAATATATACCCTATAACATATAAAACAAACATTAAGTAACATCAAATAATAAAAAAAATCAACATAGCCATATCATGTCATAAAAAATCAACATAAATTATTGACTTATACAGTTATACATCAATTCATCACTCATCAAGTCATAAAAAATCAACATGTACATCACACAAAAGTAAAAAGTAAAAGGCTAACCTGTGATTGAAGCTTGAAAGCAATGATTGGAAGTGAGTGAGCAACCTGAACAAAGTAAAAGGTATATATGTCAATATATCATATATGAATGACAGAATGAGAAATATATATTTGGAAACCAAAAAATAGAATCATTAGATCAAATGATGAGATAAGTGGCTAACCTGTTAAGCTATTAGTGACTTACTGAAGCAATAAAGCTTGATAGCAAATGAACTCAACATAAAAAAAAAACTTAACTAATCATCCAAGTTCAAAGTTTAAAGTTTAAACAATATATAAAATCCAAACACTCAAACAGTCAAACACAAATAACTTAATCATCATAATCATCCAACAAATCAACAGATGGCAGATTCCTTTGTTGTCCTTGTCCATTAGAAGCATTTGCATTTTCACCAAAGTTATCTATGACATCCAAGTCATCATTCACATCATCCTCTTCTTCCAAATCTTCTTCCCCATCTGATTCTGATGACTCCCCAACAGCCCTCCCTCTACCACGGCGTGTGTAGCACAAATTTCCTCTAGAGGTTGATGATTGAGCTCTCCTGGGTCGATTGGGCCCCTCCATTGTTGCCCCCATTGCTCTACCAGCAACATCCCATGTGAGATCAGCATCGGGATGGACTACATCATCCACTTGCTCGTCAATCATCCACTCACTACTCCAATCCAGTTCATCAAGCACAAGTGGATCATAATTTCTGTTGAGGAGACGCCTTTGTTGAAACCTTTCTTCTAGGCGGCGATTGTATTGAACATAGACTAGATCATTCAAACGTTGATGTTCTAGCCTATTCCTCTTCTTGGTATGAATCTGAATTCATAAACAATAGAGAACAACAAACAAAGTTATTGTTCCAAAAATAAAAAGTCTAAAATATGAAATAGACTTGAGACCCAGCTACTTACAAACTCAAATGTGCTCCAGTTGCGCTCGCAACCAGAAGAGGAGCAACAAAGCCCTAGAATACGTCTTGCAATCTTTGAAAGCTCAAAAGCATGACCTCCAAATGAACCCCACCAAGTAACTATAAAAAATAAATATATATAAAAATAGTTAGATTGATATTTAATATATCACACAAGCAAAACAACTAAACATTAAACAATGAACTCTACTTACTAGGACTCATGGTTGCCCGTGATCTAATTGCCATAGCCGAGGCAAAACCACCTCGAGAATATCTATACAAAGTGGCTTGAGTATTTATCTTGTCTTGTAAAGCTGGTTCATGTATCATTCTTTCAATGACTTCATTAAATGCAAGCTGTAGAGAAGATATAATTTGGTAGCCACCATCATCACCTTCCTTATAAGAAAAAAATTTGCCAGGATTAAGAAATAGTGCTGCTCCATACAAAGGACGCCCTATCTGAATCTCCCAACGCCTATTAACAATATCCAACACTTTCTTGTAGTGCCTTTCTTTATCTCCAAAATTTTCTTTTATTTTCTTTTTTGCCTCATCCATGGCAAATTGAACCTCAGGCATAGAAGGCCTCTCATCACCATCCACAATCCTCAAGACAGTAAGAAGTGGCTTTGAAGCTCTAAGACAATTTTCCACACCATTCCAAAATGCTACCGCAAACACCGTCTCAACCACTTTCTTCCCAGCTTCGGTCTTTGCCAAATTAGAACTAGTCCATTCTTCAGAAATAAACAAATGTCTCAAGTCATCTCTATGTTTTAACAAGCTTTGAAGTGTCAGAAATGCAGTTGCAAATCTAGTAGCTGCTGTCCTCACAAGATCCCTCCCATTTGTTCTAGCCCTCATTGCATCAAGAATGCGTATGTGCCTGTAGATGAAGTTGGTTACTTTTTTTGCCTTACTTATCATAGTCCTATTAGCATTCAAGAATCCTATTTCCTCCAACATCAGGTCAATGCAATGCGCTGCACAAGGAGTCCAATACAGCTTTGTCCTCTTCTGCATCAGCATTGTACCGGCTAATTTATAAGCCGATGCATTATCTGACACAACTTGCACAACATTGTCCTCACCAATTTCTTGAACTTTGTTGTCAATCAATTCAAACAACTTATCTGCAGTTTGAGATATACTAGATGCATCAACAGATTCTATGAAATAAGTCCCCTCTGGACAATTAACGAGGAAATTAATTAAATGCCTTCCTCTTTTATCCGTCCACCCATCAGTCATTAGAGTGCACCCATACTGCTTCCAATACTCTTTATATTTATTCTTCATCTCTGCAGTTCTATCCTTTGCTGCCTTCAACAATGGCACTCTCACTTCATGATAACTTGGGGGCTTATATCCTGACCCGTACTGTGCAATAGATTCTACCATCACCTCAAACCTCCTTGACTTAATAGCATTGAATGGAATACCACACTGATAAACCCAGTCAACAATGTGATTATCAACTCTCTTTTTTTCTTCCGCTGATCTAAACCGGTTCTCTATAGTAGTCTGAGTATTACCTTTAAGATGCCTCTCAGCAACCACTTGCTCAGGAGTCCGTCTAACATGAGCATCCATGGGGCCCCTTACTTGTGGCTGAATGACTACTTTCTTTTTCTTAGCAAATGTCCCAGAGCTAGGAATAAGTCTAGAGGTTGTAGAAGAAGGAGTCCTACTAGACTGTCTTTGACCTTCAACTTCTATATCAACATCAGCACCAACACCAGCACCAACACCAGCACCAACATCAACATCAACATCATCATCATCCAAAATGTCTTGCATCTTTTCTTCTTATTGCGCATAAGAGCTGCATTCATCTCTGTAGCAATCGCTACAGTTGTCTTGGTACACTTAGCAACATCTCCATATCCACCCACCAAATGTTGCTTTAACCTTTTAATTCCACACTTGAGGTTTTCCACAAAGAGTGCATTTAACAAGGTTCTTGTCTGACAGGTCAGGCCAATACCCATACTTCCACCCAGGGTCATTTGATTTGGCCTTCCTGGTTGGGTCTTTAGATGGATCATATGCAGCCGTGCTTATATTATCACCCCCACTACTACCAGGTCCACCAACAGTACCATCCATTATGAACTCCTATAGTCCTATCCTACAAGTTACAAAACAGAGTAACAAAGTATGTTAAGTGTTAACCAATAACATTAACATGATAACATAAAAAAAAAACAATCAAACACTCACAAATCCAACTTAATCATTTCACTTAACACAAATACACAACCAAGACCATTGTCAAGTTCTTATATATTTTTTTTTCCAGCAATCTAAAATATGTGATTTCCCATCTTCAGATCAAGATCAAACTCTAGATAGTAGATAACTAGATATACAGATAAAGAGGAAAACATATTATAAACATTGAAGATTTGAAGTTACTAGTAGGTGGGGCCCTTACCTGGTTGTCGCTCTTGCTGCCGAAGGAGAAGATGTCGCAGGCGATATCGTATTGTGGTTGTTGTCGTTCTTGCTGCCGGAGAAGGAGCAAAGAAGATGTCACTATTGGTTGCTGCCGAAAAACCAGTCCTATATGTTGGTTGCTGCCGGAGAAGGAGAAGAAGAAGAGTTGCAGCGGTGGCTGCCGGAGAAGGAGAAGGAGGAAAAGAGTTGCAGACTTCCAGTGGTGGCTGCCGGAGAAGGAGAAAGAGGAAAAGAGTTGCAGACTTGCAGTGGTGGCTGCCGGAGAAGGAGAAGGAGGAGAAGACTTGCACGGTGGCTGCCGGAGAAGGAGAAGGAGGAAAAGAGTTGCAGACTTGCAGTGGTGGCTGCCGGAGAAGGAGAAGGAGGAGAAGACTTGCACGGTGGCTGCCGGAGAAGGAGAAGGAGGAGAAGAGTTGCAGCGGTGGCTGCCGGAGAAGGAGAAGGAGGAGAAGAGTTGCAGGCTTGCAGCGGTGGCCGCCGGAGAAGGAGAAGGAGGAAAAGAGCAGCGGTGGCTGCCGAAGAAGGAGAAGGAGGAGAAGAGTTGCAGCGGTGGCTGCCGGAGAAGAAGAAAGAGGAGAACAGTTGCAGCGGTGGCTGCCGGAGAAGGAGAAGGAGAGAACAGTTGCAGCGGTGGCTGCCGGAGAACGAGAAGGAGAAGAGAAGAACCAGCGGTGGCTGCCGGAGAAGGAAAAGAAGAAGGAGAGGAGCAGAAGACGCAACGGTGGCTGCCGGAGAAGGAGAAGAGAAGATTGTTGCAGCGGTCGAGGGTTTTCGTCTCTTTGAACTCTCGAGCTTCGATCGAGGGTTTGTGGCTTTGTCTCTGGCGTTAATTGGAAATTTGAAATCGACCGAGGGTTTGGTCTCAACGGTGGCAGCGTATGGCCATATCATAATAGAAAATGTTAGTAAAAAAAAAAAACCCAATTAAAATATAATAAATAAAATATTGTTAGTAAAAAAAAAAAATCGACCGCCTAGGTACTAAAACGTGGTATGGCGTCCATGGCGACGCCAAGGCGTCACCTAGCCATCCAAGGCAACCGCCAAGTGTGAAAACATTAGTCGTTGTACTGCCATGCCTATAATTTACCGCCGGGACGCCAAGGCGCCGCCTTGACAACTATGGCGCCAGGATGATCAGCCAAAGGCAAACCAGCCCATGCGCACTCGTGAAGGGTCACGAGGGAACAATGCAGCCCAGTCGGAAGGCTCAACACATCCGTTGAGATGATTAGCTCATGTAGTGGAGGGTTCCCCTCCACACACTGAAACGAACCACGAACGTATTAAAAGGACTTGCATATGCACAGAGTATAAGTGATGCACCCACTAGGGTGGTGAGTCAAAGCCGCCATACGAGGGACGAGGTTCGGTCACGCCACCATAATGATTGCACTGAGTGACCCCACGTGCACATACCCCAGCTCAGGCCGACTGTAGAACTCGTGAGGCCAATCTGAGGCCACCTACAAAAATTGAGCCGGAGCGACAGGATCTGGAACAATGCCTTCAGCGACTGAGCGAGAGGGTTGATGGTCTCATGAATGTCAGCATCGGACGTAGAAGTCGCCCTGGCACCCAATGCCCTGCCAGATGAACTAATGAATGCAGTTCTCCCAAGGAGCTTTAGCATGCATACCTTTGTGATGTACGATGGAACAACTGACCCATCCGACCACTTATGGTATTACAGCCCAGTGATGACAGTGTATGGGAATTCGGATGCTACCCTTTGCCGAGCCTTCATCGCTTCCCTGGAGGATGCGACCGTTCTTTGGATGTCTAATTTGAGACCTTTCGAAACTACGACGAGCTAACAAAGGCTTTCCTCACAAGGTTTTAGGCAAGCATGAGGCAAAGGCAGAGACACCTGCTAACGCGATGAACATGAAAATAGAAACCGGGCGAGACGATCAAAGAATTCCTTACAAGGTTCACCAAGGCCACTCTGGAGGTAAAAAACTTACCCGATGGGGTAGCATGCAACTCATTGTGTAATGCCATCACTCACCTAGAAATGGTGCATTCTATGGCCCTTGATCTGTTGGAGGTCATGACTGAGCTGCGGAGATGTAACCAGTACGCTAATATGGATGATGTGCTGGTTGCCAAAGGGATTGGGATAGTTGATAAGCTAGAACAGGCTCACAAATATAAGAAGAGACCTCAGCGACTGCAGGATGATGATCGGGAACAGAAGAAAACCAGGCCAGACGCCTTGTTGATAAGTCTGACAACTCAGATAAGTATGAGTTAGACAGAACATGAACGAATCTGCTATTGGAGATCCAAGACCAAAAGTTCTTTTGTTGGCTAAGGCAGATGTTCTCGAGACTGGAAGAAACAAACCCTAACAAGTATAGTAGGTACCACAGAGACCATGAGCATGACATAGAGGATTATAAAGCATTAAAAAGAGAGATTGACGAACTGATCAAGGTTGGGTATCTGAATAAATACCTGAAGTAGAAGTTTGGAGAAAGTCGACGGGCTCTAATGGCAACTGGCCTACTAGCCTGACAATCCTTACGATTTTGGGAGGACCCAGCACGAAATCAGTAAGAAAGGCTAAAGCACATGCCTGGTTCGTTTGTACCACATAATAACCCGTGAAGATTGCCTGAGCAGACCCTGTGATCTCCTATTCTGATGCCGACCTAGAAGGCCTAAATTGGCCGCGTAATGGTGCGATCGTCATTCAGCTGGTCATTGCCAATCGCCTATTCCACAAGGTGTTAATAGATACTGGAGCTTCTGTTGATCACATGTCTTACAAGGTGTACCAAAAGCTTAGATTCAGCGTGGATAAGCTAAAACCAGCAGGTGGGCCTTTGTACGGATTCTCAAGAGCGTCATCTGAGATAGAAGGGACCATAGCCTATGACCATCAGCGAGAGTCCAAAGTCCTCTATAGTCATGGTCACTTTTATGGTGGTACAAGTCACCTCAGCATACAACGCAATCCTTGGACGGCTAGGCTTGAACAACATGGGAGCAATTGCCTCCACAAAGCACATGAAAGTCAAATTCCCAATAGAGAATGGGATAGGAGAGTGCAAATCCAGTTAGAGGGAGTCGCGTGATTGTTATACCAACTTCGTGAAGGCAACCAAGAATCCTCGCTTGGGTATAGCTTGCTCTACGGAGAGAGTGGACGGTTAAGACGAAGTAACAGTGCAAATGGTAGAGCTAGTCTAAGAGCTGGTCACAATGCTGCTGGACAATGACAAACCGAGCCGAACCGTTCAAATCGGAGCCTTGTTGAGTAAAGAATAGAGAAACGAGATCCTAGTTTTCCTCTAAGAAAACCTTAATGTCTTCACTTAGACGGCGGTGGACATGTCGGGAATTTCGAGGGATTTAGCTGAGCATAGCCTGAATGTTGAGCCGAGCTGCAAGCCTTTCCAACAAAGGCGCTGAAATTTTGCACCTGAAAGACAGGCAATAATCAATGAAAAACTGGAAAAGTTGTTGGCTTTGGGATTCATCCAAGAGATGAATATCCCACTTGGCTGGCAAATGTAGTGATGGTCCCAAGATCTAATGGCAAGTGGCGAAAGGCATTTACTACATGGATTTAAGCAAGGCCTGCTCGAAGGACTGCTACCTATTACTGAAGATTGACTAGCTCGTAGACTCCACAGCCGGTCACAAGATGCTTACCTTCATGGACGCATACTCCGGATACAATCAGATCAGGATGAAGGAAGATGGAGAAAAGATAGCATTCTTAACCGCGCGGGGTAACTTTTGCTACAGGATAATGTCTTTCGGACTGAAGGATGCGGGCGCTACATATCAGCTAATGGTGAACCTCATGTTCAAAGACCGGCTCGGCCGTCACATGGAGGTTTACGTTGACGATATGTTGGTTAAGAGTAGTAAAAGTAGTGACCATGTCATCGATTTGAGGGAAGCATTTGGTGTGCTACGAAGGAACCAAATGAAGCTGAACCCTACCAAGTGTGCGTTTAGCGTGACATCGGGAAAATTCTTAGACTTCCTGGTATCTAAACGAGGAATTGAGGCTAACCCGATGAAATTTAAGGCTATACAAGAGATGAGACCACCAAGAAGCATCCGGGAAGTGCAGAATTGATAGGCAGAGTGGCAACTCCAAACCGCTTCGTCTCCCGTGCGGGGACAAGTGTCTACCGTTCTTCAAAGCTTTGATAAACCTAAGGAGTAGCAAGCAGTTCTGCCGGATAGAAGAGTGCCAGGTGGCATTTGAGAACTTGGAAATTTACTTAGTCACACCACCCTTGCTGGTCCGACTTGACCCAGGTGAAGAACTTCAGCTATACTTGCCCATGTCAGTAGTAGCAGTTAATGCCGTGCTCGAGAAAGAGGAGGAAAGGCGACAAAAGCCAATTAATTATGTTAGCCACGTGTTGCTGGACGCAGAGTCCAGGTGCCTTAAGATCGAAAAGTTAGCACTCGCACCGGTGATGGCCACACAAAAATTAAGGCCCTACTTCCAAGCACACCCAATGGCGGTGCTTACAGAATAACCATTGAAGAAAGTCCTACACTGCCCAAGTGTCTCGGGTCACTTGGTTAGCTGGTCTGTGGAACTGGGAGAGCATGATGTAGAAAATCGACCTAGGATAGCAATCAAGGGATATGCCTTAGCAAACTTTGTGGTTGAATGTTCGTTGACCGCAGCTGAGAAGGCTCAAGAAGACGTCGAGCTGAGTAGAAGGTGGACACTGTTTATTGATGGTTCAAGCAACTCATTAGGAAGCGGAGCAAGGTTCATCCTAGTTAGCCCAGAAGGCTTTAAGATCAAGATCCAGTTCACCCTTAGGTCTGCGTTTGCCGTTACCAATAATGAGGCAGAATATGAGGCCCTGATAACTAGTCTATAACTAGCCAAGTCGGTGTTGGCACAAGATTAGTAGTTCACAGTGATTCACAACTTGTTGTCAACCAGGTCAATATGCATTACGAGGTGAAGGAGGACAGGCCGGTTAATTACCTCTGAGAGGTCAAAAGCCTCGCTTATTTCAAAACCTTCACAATGTTACAAGTTCCAAGAGCTGAGAATGCCTCAGTCGATTCACTCTTAAAATTGGCTTCGGTCAATTGGGGAGAACTCGGAACAACGTGTACATCAGGATGCTTGATAAGCCAACCTACCAAAAGGACTTGGTGTGCAATACTAAAGCTGAGGTGGAGGGGCCAGGTTAGATGGACCCAATTATCAAGTACCTCAGGGACGAAGAACTACCCATAGGCCGAGCCGATGCCAGAATAGTGAAGAGGAGAGCAGCGAACTACACCAACCAAGGAGGAGTGAGTGCTTTACAAAAGATCAGTCTCCGGACCACTGTTGACTTGCCTCAACCTGGTGATGGCCGAACAAGAATTGAAGGAAGTACATGAAAGAATTTGTGGAAGTTATATGAGTGGCAGGACGTTAGCCTATAAGGTCCTGCGCCAAGTGTTCTACTGGCCCAAAATACAGGAATATGTGATAAAATTCGTATGCCGCTGCTTCAAGTGCCAAATATACGTGCCAATCTCACATGTGCCAGCGGCCGAGCTCAGCCCTATCATATGTCCCATCCCATTTGCGATGTGGGGGATTGACATTTTAGGCTAGTTCAAAAAGGGGAAAGGAAGAGTTAAATTCCTGATTGTGGCAATCGATTACTTCACCAAATGGGTGGAAGCACGACCCCTAGCAAAAGATAACTGAGCTCAGTTGCGAGAAGTTTGTACGAGATGATGTCATCTTTCGCTATGGCATCCCAAAAATTCTGCTCACAGACAATAGGAAACAATTTGACAACCTAGCCTTTAGGAGATTTTTTGGAAGATTTTATATCAGCTTCCATAATACCTCGGTGGTTCACCCTCAATCAAACGGACAAGTCGAGAAGACTAACCAAACCTTGGTGGAGGACATCAAGAGAAGATTGGACCGAGCAAAAGAGGCTTGGGTAGACGAGTTGCTAAGTGTCCTATGGTTCTACAGGACTTCAACCAGGACCCCAACAAGGGAAATCCCAATTAGGCTCGCATATGGAACAAAAGCTTTTGCACCAGTCGAGGTACTTCAAGCATCCTTCTATGCCACCTTATTTGATGAAGCAAGAAATGAAACAGGATTGAGGGCAAATATCGACTTCATCAAAGAGGTACGTGAGAAGGCCCTGTTGCTGAATGAGGCGTACAAGCAAAAGACGGCCCAGTTCTACAACAAAAGGGTCAGGAAGTGGTCTTTCCAGGTCGGAGACCTTGTCCTCAGGAAAGCTGCTGTATCATACCGGAGAAGCTTCGGCAAGCTAAGCCCAAACTGAGAAGGGCCCTACATAGTTTTCAAGAGTGGTCTGCCCCGGTGCATACCACTTGCAGACTCAGGGGGGTAAGGTTATACCAAGAGAATGGAACATGGAAAATTTCAGAATTTTTTTTAAGTAACTAACAATAATGAAGTACCAGTTCCCTAAGTCTTCTTTTTAAGTTCATGTCAGCTTTAGATTATCATTTAGCCCCCATGGTCTTCTATCTTTGAAGATGCACTTTGTCTATTTCCTACCTTTGAAGATGCATTTTGTTTTTGTTTCTACTCATCTAATGCGATTTCTATTCAGTCACTGAAATATAGTTATCCGACACACGCTAATAAATTAATGCAAAGGATCATTGGCCAGCTGCTGGTTCGTGTCACATCCCTAATATTCTTGGCTTGGCACCCCAAGCCCTTAAGGGTTAAGGCACACAAGTGAGGCCCGGCACACCAAGCCCTTAGGCGTTGAGGCACCCAAGTCCAGGCTTCGGCTCGACACACCAAACCCTCAAGCGTTAAGGCACAAAAGTATGGGCTTCGGTCCGAACACCAAGCCCTTAGGCATTAAGGCACCCAGGTCCGGGCTTTGGCTTGACAACTCAAGCCCTTAAGCGTTAAGGTACACCAAGTTCGAGCTTCGGCCCGGCACCTGAAGCTATTAAGCATCAAGGCACCCAAGTGCGAGCTTCGGCTCAGCACCTCAAGCCCTTAAGCATTGAGGCACGTAAGTCCGGTCCTCGGCTCGAAAAACCGTGCCCTTGGGCATCTAAGTTACCCAATGCCAGGCTTTGGTTCGATGCCTCAAGCTTTTAAGCGTAAGGCACACAAATCTGAGTTTGGCCCATCTCCTCAAGCCCTTAGGCGCTGAAGCACTTAGGTGTAAGGTTTGTATGACAATCAGAATGTAAAAAAAATAAGTTAGCAAAAACAGCTCCGTTCCCATTCATATTTTTGGTATGTTACAATAGTGCCCCAACGAGGGCTAAAAAAAAAAAGGGAGAGAAGAAAAGAAAATTACACCAAGATATCCCCTGAGGGGCCTAGTCATAGAAACCAAAAAGACAGGAAGGTTGGCAAAGAATGCAGGGGCTTACAATAGTGCCCCAACGAGGGCTAAAAAAAAAAGGGAGAGAAGAAAAGAAAATTACACTAAGATATCATCTGAGGGGCCTAGTCATAGAAACCAAAAAGACGGGAAGGCTGGCAAAGAATGTAGGGGCATCAACAAAACTTGAGGACCAACTCAAGAAGCGGTAGGAGGAGCCTCCTTTGCATCCGTAAGAGTAGCGACCTTCTCTTGGTCCACCTCCGCTCCCGCTTCGATGACTGATTGACCTGTGAGTAGGATTGAGGATTCGGGAGGGGGGAAGTAGTGTTCATAGTCGCTCAGATTCAGAGAAGGGTACTTCTTCAGGATAAAGTTGACCGTCGTATTCGACCTTGAGTTGAAGGAGGAAGTATTGAGGCTAAGCGAACAATCTTAGCTGGCCTGGGAGTTTAGATACTTCTTGACTGCTCTCTCCTCGACCACTTTCAGCTTGGCCTGATGCTGCCAAGTCAGGGCCTGGACGACGAGTTGATGGGCCACGCCCATTTTTTGCAAATCCTCCTGAAGTTCTGCAACCTCGCTCTGTAGGCGTTCCTTAGACTTTATAAGGTCACGTTGTGCCATAAGCTGCTTGCACACCTCGTCCTCTAGCCAAGCTGCCCTCTTCTCAGCTGCAAGGGCCTTGGATTTCTTGGCTTGACACTGCTTTCCAGCCGCATTAAGTTGGCCTTGGACCTAAGCTAGCTGGTCCTGTAACTGTTGGGCCTCCTACTTAGCCTTATGCTTCTTCACCGCCATCCTCTCGAATCGACTGGCCACCTCTATTGAGTAAGGCGCTAATTCCCAAACAATGACAGGGCCGATAGGGGTATTTATGTCCTATCAGCCCATGTCCTTGTGTTAGGGTTGGCTGGTTTATATTGGGGGTATTCTTGTACCTAATTTTAATTGCTGCTATATATATATTAGGGCCTAACCTGCGATCATTCTATTCTGGTATGATCGCAGGTTATTCCCCTCTCTTGGGAGTTTCTCTCGATCATACCCCCTCTCTCTCCTCTCTTCTTTCTTCTTTTCTTCTTCTCTTCTTCTCTTCCTCCTCTTTCTCTGGTTTGATTACAGACATCTGGGATTGTAACATGGTATTAGAGCCTCTGTAATCAGATCAAGGGTTTTTCAAAATCTCTCTATTGATCTCGATTTTCCACTGAACTCTTTTGGTGTGCAGCCGCCTACTGCTGCATCTACTATGGACTAATCATATGAAGTGATTTATTTGTTTTTCTATGGATTGTGATATGCTGTTGCTGAAATGAAGATTGAAGACTTTGGACCGCAACCATCCTTATCTTTGCCCTACTCAATTTTCTGCAAGGTTGCTTATCGCTAGTGTCTGTGGTTCAGGTGTGATCTGTTGGTTTTGTACTTTCTGCGACTCTATTTGCCTTTATTTTGGTTCTCATGGCTGAGATCAAATCTACTGCCTCTGTAACTACTGCATCTGCCTCGGACAATGTGAATGTCCAGATTACCTCTATCAAGCTTAAGGGAAGTCGAATTACCTACTTTGGGCTCAATCTGTGACGGTTTATCTTAAGGCCAAGGATGAACTTAAGTATACTACCTTTGATCCTCTTCCATCATCTGATAAAGACTATAATGAATGGATGAAGGAGAATGCTTTGATTTTAATTTGGTCGTGGAATAGTATGAACCCGAATTTCACTGCCAATGTCATATTTCACACTATTGCGAAGGGAGTATAGAATGATTTGAAGGAAACATATTCCAGGAAAAGAACATGACCAGTATCTATGATATTTATGAGAAGTTGTTCCAGTTTCGCCAGTCTTACAAGTCTCTTCCAGAGTATTATAGTGTTTTCAGGGGAATGGTTGAAGAACTCAATGTTTTCCAGCCCTTGACCATAGACATTGACAAATTAAAGGCTCAGCTTAATGAGTTTTTTGTCTCCAAATTTTTTGCTGGTTTGAATAATGATTTGAAGGCAGTGAAGGGCCATCTACTTGCAGGCGATACTGTTCCTACCCTGAATGACACTTATTCACGACTGTACCGTATTACTTCATCAACTAAATCTGATCAGTCTTCCAAAGACAATTCTGCCTTCCTTGCCAACCGTGGACGTGGTCGCAGTCGTGGTCGTGGGGGAGGTCGTGGGTCGGCTGGTCGAGGTTCTAGTGGACAGTCGTCTGATTTAGCATCTCGCCAATGCACTTACTGTGGGAAGCCCAACCATACTGTCGAGACTTGCTGGGCAAAACATGGCAAGCTAGAGTGGGCAACCCAGTTAGCCAATCATGTAGTGTCAGACGATGATACTGACACAGTGTCTTCCACTGATACTAAATTGAGGACTTCCTTAGGAGATTCATCTACCAGTCTACGCGACGACATTAATCAATTGCTCAGGCGCTTGCAGACTCTTGAAGCATCCTCTAATACATCCAATGGTGGATCTACATCCGCTGCTGCCCTAGCTCATGCAGCCATGCAAGTACCTTAGCGCTTCTTACCACGACTTTTACCCCTTGGATCATTGATTCAGGTGCCTCTGCTCATATGACTGGTAAGTCATCACTATTTAAATCTTTTTCTCCTAGTATCAGTTCTACATCTGTTATTCTTGCCAACGGTGCTTCCACACTGGTTTTAGGCCATGGTACTATTTCACCTACATCCTCACTTAATTTATCCTCTATGTTGTATGTTCCATAATTTCCATTAAGCCTTCTCTCTGTGAGCTAGTTAACCAGTTCATTAAATTGCTTAATAACCTTCTTTCCCTCTTACTGTGTTTTTCAGGATCTTTACATGAGGAAGACGAATGGTGGAGGGCGTGAAAAAGATGGTTTATGTTATCTCAACTCTGGCCTCCTGCTTCTTTTACTGCTGCTACTATTATTGGGGATGTGATTCCTTTCCAATGGCACTGTCGTTTAGGCACTTGTCTTTGTCTAGGTTGAAATTTTTATTTCCTAGTTTTAAGTCTGTGCTTAGGTTAGAATGTGAGGCCTGTGAGTTGGAAAAACATCACCGTGTGTCTTTTCCATCTCGCTCTGTGTCTCGTAGTCCGTCTTTATTTTCTTTAGTCCATTCTGATGTATGGGGTCCTTGCAGAGTTAGTAATAGATTTGGTTTTCGTTATTTTGTGACCTTTGTGGATGATCATTCTCGTCTTACATGGCTGTACCTGTTAAAGGACCAGTCTGAATTTTTATCTGTATTCTAGAAATTTTATAATGAAATAAAAACTCAGTTTGACATTTTAATTAAGATTTTTTGATCTGATAATGCTTTAGAATATACCCAAAATGATAATTCTGATTTTTGTGCTAATCGTGGGATGATACACCAAACCAGTTGTGCCTATACCCCACAGCAAAATGGGGTAGCAGAGCGCAAGAACTGGCATCTCCTCGAGGTAGCTCGAGCTATTATGATATATATGCATGTTTCGAAACATTTTTCGTGTGATGGGGTTTTAACTGCATGTCACTTGATTAATCGCATGCCTTCTTCAGTTCTTTCTGATAAGTCCCCTTTTTCTATTATGTTCCCTACTTTGCTGAGTTTTTCTGTTCCTCCTCGAGTCTTTGGGTGTGTGTTTTATCCATAATTTGCATGCCCAGGTCGATAAATTGTCTCCTGGGTCTACTAAGTGCATTTTTTTGGGTTATTCACGTACTCAAAAAGGGTATAAGTGCTATGATCCTATTACTCATAGGAATTTTGTTAGTGCCGATTGACCTTTTTTGAAGGCACATCATTTTTCCTCCTCCGGCGTCCCAGTCAGGGATGGAGTGGACTTCTCCACCTCCACCCATTCCATCTCTAATTCCTTTTTCTGATGTTTCTAATGCCAGCGACTCACCTCCTCTATAGGTTTATCAACGTCAGAAGAAGCGTGGACAGTCGAGTGTCGATACCAATACTCCAATTGAAACACTTCCTCCATTGCCGCCTTCCTCTGGTGAAGCTCCTATTCCTTCTCTGCCTAATGACTTACCGATTGCTCAACGAAAAGGTACACGTTCTTGCACTAAAAAATCTATGGTTGTGTATCCTATTGATAACTTTGTTTCCTTGTCTCATCATCCCTTGACCATCCATGGAGAGCCCTGTCACTTTCTACTAACCCTGTTCCTTGATCTCATATTGATGCCTTACATATCCCTGGATGGAAAGCTGCTATGGATGTAGAAATGGATGTTCTCTTGAATCGTGCTACCTGGAGTCTAGTAGATTTATCTCTGGGTAAGGATTTGGTGAAGTGTCGCTGGTTTACACTATTAAGTATCACTCCGATGGCTCTGTTGAGCGGCTAAAAGCCCGTCTGGTTGCCAAGGGGTATACTTAGACATATGGGGTCGATTATTTTGAGACCTTCTCCCCGGTTGCTTGATTGAACTCTGTTCGTCTATTTATTTCTCTTGGTGTCAACTTTGATTGGCCATTGTTTCAGTTGGACATCAAGAATGCCTTCTTGTATGGTGATCTACAGAAAGAGGTTCATATGGAGCAACCTCCTAGTTATGTTGTTCAGGGGTAGAATAAAGGCCGTGTGTGTCGCTCACACAAGGCTATCTATGAACTTAAACAGTCCCCTCGGGCATGGTTTGACAAGTTCAGTGCTACCATAGTAACTTGTGGATTTTCTTAGTGTTATTCTGATCATTCTATCTTTGTTCGTCACAGAGGTGATAAACTGGTTGTCTTAGTTGTTATGTGGATGGTATTCTTACTGGTAATGATGAGGCAGGAAATTCTGAAGTGAAGACCTACCTACAACAACACTTTCAGACCAAGGACTTGGGTCAACTTCATTATTTTCTTGGGATTGAAGTGATCCGATGCAAGAAAGGGATCAGTTTGTCTCAAAGGAAATATGTGTTAGACCTTTTATCTTACTGGTATGCTTGTTCTAGGCCTGTTGATCTCCCTATGGATCCTCACCAAAAGTTTGGTGTTAATGATGGCGAACCTCTAGGATGTGCATCAGTATAGGAGTTTGGTTAGGAAGCTGATTTATCTTACTGTAACACGTCCCGACATTTCCTATGCTATTGGTGTCCTTAGTCAGTTCATGTAGTATCCTTAGAAAGCACATTGTGACACTGCCGTTTGTGTTCTTCGCCACCTAAAGGGTGCTCCTGGAAAAGGGGCTGATCTATCGTCTTAATCGGCATATGGAATTTGTTGGCTATTCTGATGTTGATTGGGTTGGCTCTGCTAGTGATCGTAGGTCCACTACGGGGTATTGCTCGTTTGTTGGAGGTAATCCGATTACATGGCGCAATAAGAAGTAGACTACCGTTGCCCGGTCTAGTGCGGAATCAGAATACAGAGCTATGGCTCATACCACTGCTGAGCTGATGTGGCTACTGTCATTACTTTTGGAGTTGGGGTTTCCAGTAACCAAGCCTATGAAGATGTATTGTGACAACCAAACTACGGTGTACATTGCTAGCAATTCAGTCTTCCACGAGAGGACCAAGCACATCGAGGTGGATTGCCACTTCGTTCGTGATGCTGTTCTGAAGAAGTTGATCGAGACCGCTTTCGTTTCTTCCTTTGATCAGATGGCTGACACGTATACTAAGTCTCTTTTTGCTCCTAGTTTTCGTAATGGTTGTACCAAGCTGAGCAGGGGTGATGTGTATGCTCCAATTTGAGGGGGAGTGTTGAGTGAGGCGCTAATTCCCAAACAACGACAGGGCCGATAGGGGTATTTATATCCTATCGGCCCATGTCCTTGTGTTAGGGTTGGCTGGTTTATGTTAGGGGTATTCTTGTACCTAATTTTAATTGCTGTTATATATATATTAGGGCCTAACCTGCGATCATTCTATTCTGGCCTGATCATAGTTATTCCCCTCTCTTGGGAGTTTCTCTCGATCGTACCTCTCTCTCTCTTCTCTCTTCTTTTCTTCTTCTCTTCCTCCTCTTTCTTTGGTTTGATTACAGGTAGGATTGTAACAACCTCAATCGACCAGGTGAACCCCTGTGAAGGAAAAGCCATCAAGGACGTAGAAATACGATTTAAAAAAAAAAAAAAAAAAAAAAAAAAGAGAACCCAGTGCACAAGGCTCCTGCTACAGTCTGAAAAAAAAAAAAAAAAAAAAAGAAAAAAGTAGCCTACCACGGGGCAGGTGAACAGGCCCATGAATGGGCTGGAAGAAGCCCATGCCGACTGAAGAATTAAAAAGACTTCTTGTACTAAGCAGTGGCCTTTTGCTTGTCTTCTTCCTACTGGAGTATGTAAGGAACTACCCTGCATCAAAAATATTCTCATAACTTGTTATCTGTTAACCTTTGTGGTCTGCGTGCTGTATTTAAGTCTTTATTAGCTGCAAGTAAGTGTGGCAATTTTTCGTTTGATTGAAAAAAATAAACTACTATATTTCGGATATGTGCATAACATCAGATAAACTTGTATTTGTGACATAAAGTGAATGTGGGCTCTGCTCTTAACCTATAGTTTTTACAGGCTGTAAATTTGAGGACCAATGTGCCATCTCGAGTTTGTTCAAAGGTACTTATCAATGCCATACTTCAGTCATGCTGATTAACACTTTTGAAGAAAAAAATGCTAAGAATCTGCTTCCAAACATTTAGGTAATATTGATGGTCACTGCTTTTATTCTAAAGCTGTGTTTATTTTGCAGGGCCTTTCAAAGAGCCAGAAAGCTGCCTTGACTGAGATAGTTGATGTTCTGACAGCAGTTTGTCATGCACACAGACTACCGCTGGCTCTTACATGGATTCCCTGTAGCTACATCGATGGATTTAATGATGAATTTACTGGAGAAAATATGAGAGAGAATGATAAAACCATGTCCGAGAAATCTATACTGTATATTGAGGATACAGCATGCTATGTTAATAATAATGAGATGCAAGGATTTGTGCATGCATGTACTGAGCATCACCTTGAGAAGGGTCAAGGTGTTGCTGGAAAAGCACTTCAATCAAATCATCCTTTCTTCTCCCCTGATGTCAAAGGGTATGATATAAGTGAATATCCACTTGTACTTCATGCACGTAAGTTCGGACTGAATGCGGCAGTTGCTATCAGGCTACGGAGCACCTACACCGGTGCTGATGATTACATATTAGAGTTCTTTCTCCCACTCAACTGTAAAGGGAGTTCAGAGCAACAACTCTTGTTGAACAATCTTTCCTGTACCATGCAGAGGATCTGCAAGAGTTTGAGAACTGTTTCAGATGTGGAACTAGTTGGGCAAGAAGATGGTACAAAATCAGGGACAAACTTTCCACCAACAGCTGTTGTGCCTGGAGAAAGCTCTCAACCAACATTGCCAGATCTTGCTTTGGATTCTAATGAAAGGGTGACCATGCACATATCTAATCCTACTAATGAAGTTATGGTGGGAGATGTTCCACATGAACAGGTTGTGATCTCAACTGGACTCATTTTTTCAATTAACAAGTTGCATTTCTCTGTAATTTCTTATTTTGAATGATGGCATTTTAAATAGTAGGAAACTTTGTGTGCTTAACATGGTTGCGCAATTGATCTTTATAAATCCACATCATCCTTCTGGAATGTGTAAATAATGATATACGGCCAACAAACATGCTGTTGCTCACTGCGCAAAAGCAAGTTTGCGGTGAAAAGCCTACTGCTTAACAGGTCCACCTCATAGACCTGGTGACAAGTTGACATGATTGGACGATTATTGATGTACTGGAGACGGAAACTCTTCCCCCCTCCCCCCCCTCTTTCATGTTTGATAGTTTAAATGACCATATGCTAAGGAGGGTTGCTAATGCAGAACCAATTCTCAACTAGACAATTACGAACTAATCCCACAGTAGGATCCTTCAACGCTAATAACAGTACAGTGTTTCACCAATGTCCGCAATAGGAATAATATAAAACCTGATAACAAACAACAGCTAAGTAACTCAACTCTTAGGATTTCAAACTGATAATAGTACCTTGGAATGAAGTCTGATCATAAAGAAAAAACCAATACAAATTCTGGTCTATTACAGGATGAAAGACCTCTGCAAAATAAGCAGAAAGTGACTTGAGTACTAGAAATAGGAATGAATACTTTGGATGGGGATGATACTCCAGTCAAGGGTAGAGCTCCTATGTAGGAATAAGTCCGCCAAGGGTGATCCACAAAAAGAAGAGAAGTCGAGTTGGAGAGAGAGAGAGAGAGAGAGAGAGAGAGAGAGAGAGGAGGCGCTAGGTGGTGGAGATCGATGGAGCTAAGGTGGCGGCGGTGACTCTAGGATTCGGATCCTAACATGGATCTTTTCTCTGATACCATGATGGAATTTGGGAGAATGAGACGTGGGTCAATTGACACCAGTCCTCCTTTTTATAATAGTAGGGTTATGAGTACAAAAACAAATATGCCCTTATGGACAATTCTACCCTCGTACCCATATTACAATAGTGTGCAAGGCTGTATCCCTTTGCAACTTATATAGAGGACTTAAAAAACAGACTCAAACACTAAAAAGGAAAGGCCTAACCCAATATGACTCGATATGAAACACATATGTCTCTATATAATAGTTCGAGATCTCGATTTCTACCTTTTCAATTGAAATAGAAACCAAAATATTTCCGATTTCGGTTGGCCATTTCGGTGGTCAAATGTTCATATTTAGGCCTGAAGTTTCAGGGAAACCCTAATTAAGCATATTTAAACATATTTGAACCTTTCATTTAATGGTAATTTGGCTTGGACCCTAGAAGAATCTATCAAAATCCATTGCAACAGTCTATAGGTGAAAATATGAAATTTGAGGAAATTTTGCCAATTGATGCTTCAAATCCACCTAAATGTTGAAGTGGATGCTCCACAGCTGACCACTAAGTCTTGATAAAGTAGCAAAATGAGGGCCTTCGTAAAAAATTGAGATTTTCTAGACTAGAGTTTTCAGGTGAAAAAAGGCTTAAATTTTGAAAATTTGCTGAGATGAGTCGAATTCATTGAAATATTGCTAAAATGAGTCAAAATTTTGCCAAAATGAGTTGAAAGAAAGGAAATAACCAAAATTTTGGTCAACATATTGTATGGCTGTGCACTGGGTGCGCCCTCAAGTCCATTGATTGGCCTGCTAAACCATGCAGTCAGGACTGTTGATTGGTTGGTGAAGATGGGGCTCACATCCAGAATTTGGTATCTTGCTGGCAATAATGACATACACAATTTTATGAAAATAAAGCAATACTGGGAGCATTAAATAGATTTTTATTTGTGCCTTCTTTCTGGTCATATAGAAATAACTCATCATTGGATATTGAGGAGTTCCTTTTTGAACTTCTTCCTTTGATTTTGAATGTCCTTGGTGTATGTTCTCTGACACCCTTTTTTGGTAATAAACTACTTTACAGACTAGTGGCCCTAAGCGACAGCTGGAGAAAAAGCGAAGTACCGCAGAGAAGAATATTAGCTTAAGTGTTCTTCAACAGTACTTCTCTGGGAATCTGAAGGATGCTGCAAAAAGCATTGGTGGTAAGATTCTCTGCTGTGCAAGTTGACACTTCGTTTGTCTAGACCCTTAGTTTGTTTTTGGAGATTGAAAATGCTTTATTAAAGATAGAAGTGTGATTCCAAAAAGACCAAAATGTCTGCAAATGTCAGGCACTTATCAATAAGGATGGACACAAGTTCTGAAACCAAAATATGGTAACAAAAGAAGCAATTGATCCTGCTCGATAGAATACAGTATTCTAAAACAGAAGCACGAGGGAATTGTACTGATAAAGAGTAACGACAGATTATCATATGCGGAACATGACCCGCAAGAATCATTGTTAAGTGGGCCCACTAGGCTCCTTTTAGAGGACCAGCCCGTTCCATGTCAAAGGGTAGACTCTACTAGGTGAGGCTGTTGCTTCAAAGTTTAAGGTATTTTGGCAACCTTGCCCCTGTGACATACTTGGGGTATTTATAAAGTATAAGAGTATTTCTATAAGAGGGTGGACCTCGGCGCAACAGTAAGTGATGGAGATCAGTCACTTGGGCTTATTTTATTATAAATAAGCCTTGGGTCCTTTGATCCCATGGGTTTTCTTTGAAATGGGCCACTTTAATGAGCCTAAAATATGGGTAGAAGTTAGGAAAATGAGATTTAATTCATTAGTTTAATTAATTGTTATTTAATTCAATAAAGGCCTATTAGGCCATTGGTCGGTTGTAAAGTCCTATATGGACTATTAGTTAGTTTGTCCTACTCCATGTTGGAGTCATAAAGTCAAGTCCTAGTCCTATTTTGCATTCCTAGTTGTAGTATGAGTGTCTAGCCCTCTTTGGAAACTAGCTCTTAGTCATATTATGATTATAAACTTTCCCTCTATAAATAGAGAGGCATATAAATTGTTATGGGGCAGATTTGAATGAAAGAAAATTTGCAACTAAATGCTTAGAGCAGTTGAGATAGCTGTGGGTGAGAAGCCCAGGCTGATAGTCACTTCCTTTATTCTCTTTCACCCTTTTCAACCCCCTATCTGTTCTATTCTTCTTTTTCTATTTTATTTTTTGTAACATTCAAGAGATACAATTTAGATTCTGTTAGAAGCTATTACAGTCCAGAATCGACCAGCATCATTGAAGATTTAGGAGAGAGATTGATCTCTATATCTCCCTCCTTTGACCTCTGATCTGTAAACCCTTTTAAGGGTGTGTTCTAGGCTGCTATTAGACCTCTCAATCCTCTTTTTGGAGCTATTTAGATCTGTCCAGCAGCTGTTCGGAAGAATCTTGAAGTTTCTAGGTCAAAAAATAAGAAAACTTGTAACTTCACAACCAGCTGTCAGAATCCTCTCAACTTTGGGGGTTTTTGTACCCTACCTAGGGACTATCTACGCCCCAGAGTGCAGCTCAATCGGACTCCTATAGACCTGGCCGCACTCCTCTCTCCAGCTCTATAACAGGTCTTTCTCTCTCCATCGGGTTGGGCTTTGGGCTTGTTTTGCTACTTCATAGGTATTGTATCCTTGAGGGTTTATTTGATGGTCTTATTTCTTCGTTTCTTGGTCCTATTTGTATTGTATGGGGTTATAAATTGCTGGGGTAGTTTCTTGTAATCTATTCTTGCATTAGTAAGGTTGCTCCATTGCGACCTAGTGGTCGTGGGTTCAAGTTAGGAAACAACCTATCTGTGAAGTGGGGGGGGGGATAAGGCTGCATACATTATGACCCTCCCCAAACTCTGTAATGTAGGACTAGGATTTGACAACCAAACCAGCCCCAAACTGCAGGAACTTTTAAACTAAGAACAACCAAAACCAATAGCAAACTTATAGCAGAAAATCAGACTTAGGTCACAAACCAGAATTGATAAACGATCTCAATGAACAGTAACCAGAAGCGAAATAAATCAGCAGCAGTTTTAGGATTAAACCAGAAATTTTAATAACAATATAACACCTCCAGTAGGTTCAGATCACAGATGCTAATAGTCCAGAATGTCACAGTAACACATAACAGAAAAAAGAATCTAAATCTGTGCAGATTTGACAATCGGCCAGAACTGCTTGACAGTTCGCTTCAGCAGATCCAGTGGTCTGATTGACCCCAAAATTGGATCGATCCTCCCTCTGGATAGGATTATCCTTCGATCAGAATATGGAGGCCATCGGAAGGCTGGTTCTCCAAAAACAGCTAGGCCGATAGGAAGGAAAACAGAGAAGTTTAACCCAGAAATTCTTGCAGAAAAATTCAGATTACTTACCTGTACCACGAAGAAGAGAACCAATAAATAAGACCAGAAATAATAGCCCACTCGGACTTCTCGCCGCAGAGTGTCGCTTGAATCAAACATCAAACCCTTCTTCTTTGATCAAACACAAAGAACCCTCATAGAGGAGAAACGCAATGGCATTTTTTTTTGTTCATAAAATTGTGGCTCTACTAATGAGAGCTCTCCTTTATTTATAATAATGATGGGGAGGGTTTACAAGTAATAGTAACTCAGAGTTACTAAATCTGAGTTACTAAAAATTGATTACAAGAAGTTACTAAAAACTGGAAATTAGAATCTAATGAAAATAGAAACTAGTCTAGACAGAAATTAGAAACTAACAATAACTTGAAATTAGAAACTAATTTAGGTACTGAAATTAGAAACTAAATAACCCCATTTGAAAAGGAAACTAAAGAAAAAGGCAACAAATCACTGAATCCCGTATGCAACCTTAGAACCCCTAGTTTAGACCCATAAAAGTAGCCCAATACACTCTAAACCACATAGACTGAAGGCCCAACACGTATACAACCCAACCCTAAGCTTATTCCTAATAAAACAAGCCTAGTTTGGTGAAGAATCTGCATCAACTCTCCCTGGCTTGGAAACATTTGACTCCGACGAATGGATAAGGGACATGTAGCGCTCATACAAGTCGGGAACAAACCTCTTGAAATCATCAGCATGAATCCAAGTACAGTCACTACGGGGATGGCCTTTCCACTTGACAAGAAAAGTGTGATAACCGGTGCCACAGCGGGAGGTCTTGTAATTATCATCCAAGACGTCTTCAATAACTTCAAAAGTGGGTGGCTTCAGTTGAGGCAACCTCAGCATTTGCTCCGTGTCTCCATCATCTGAATGATGCCCAACATAAAGTTGAAGATCAACCACATTAAACATGTTGCTTATGGTCATGTCATCAGGCAACTCAAGCACATAAGCAGTAGGTCCTATACGTTTCAGCACCTTGTAAGGACCCATCTTTTGTGGATGTAGTTTGGTATTGACACTCGTCTGAAACCGTTTAGGATTTACTCGAATCATCACCATGTCCTCGGGTTTGAACTCCACATAACGCCGATGACGATCAGCAGAAGCCTTATACACCTCATTGTTCAAGGCAATACGTCGTCGAACGTTGGCATGCACCTCAGTGATATGACGTAAGAACTCATCAGCTTCAATACTAACGTGAGCTTGGAGTGGGAGGGACATAAGGTTAATAGGCCGCTTAGGTTGGACTCCAAGCAAGATCTCAAAAGGAGTACGACCTGTTGTCCTATTCACTGAGCTATTGTAGGCAAATTCTGCAATGTCAAGAATAGAAGGCCATGTCTTCTCATAGTCTCGAACCAAGCACCTCAACAAGTTTCCCAAGCTACGGTTCTCCACCTCTGTCTGTCCGTCTGTCTGTGGATGAAATGCAGTTGGAAAGTTCAGCTTTGTATTTTTCTTCAACCACAATGTCTTCCAAAAATAACTTATAAACTTAACGTCACGGTTAGATACAATACTAGTTGGCAGCCCATGTAGTCGTACTACTTCCTTGAAGAAGAGCTTTGCAACCTGATAAGCATCAAAAGTCTTATGACAAGGTATAAAATGAGCCATCTTAGAGAAAAGATCCACAATCACTATAATGGAATCATATCGTTCTCTAGTAGGGGGTAGTCCAAGAACAAAATCCATGCTAACATCAAGCCACGGTGCATGAGGAACAGGTAGTGGAGAGTATAAACCTGTGTTCTGTTTTCCCCCTTTTGTCAACTAACATACACGGCATCTCTTGATCACATGATCGACATCCTTTGCAATGCATGGCTAATATATTGATCAGTCACCTGTGCAAGAGTCTTATCTTTCCCAAAATGTCCTAATCCTCCTCCATGTAACTCTCGTATGATGTGATGACGTAGGGAAGAGTTTGGGATACAAAGCCGTGTGCCAAAGAACAAGTACCCATCATGAATAGAGTACTTTAGGTGCTGCCCACCTTGTTGTAACTCCATAAAGACAATGCTGAAATCAGAATCAGATGTATACTCACCTCATATATGATCTATGTTAATAACATGTGCTGAAAATGTGTTAAGTGTGAGCACTTTCCAACTAAGTGCATCAGCCACTGTATTCTCTTTTCCCGCCTTGTACTTCATAGCAAATACAAACTCTTGCAAGTAGGCTACCCATTTGGCATGTCTGTGGCTAATCGATTTCTGTGAGTGAAGGTGCTTCAAGGCCTCTTGATCAGTGTACAAAATGAACTCCTTACCAATGAGGTAGTGCCTCCAATGGCGTAGCATTTGGACGACTGCATACAACTCCAGATCATAAGTCGAATAGCGCTTCTTGGCCTCATTTAATTTTTCGCTATAAAAAGCGATGGGGTGTCCTCCTTACATTATCACTCCTCCTAGCCCAACATGTGAAGCATCTATAACTACCTCAAATACTTTGTGTAGGATGGGTGCCTCGATCATCTTCCTCTTCACAAGAGTGAAGGCTTTGGTTGCTGCAGCTGTAGCTGTCCATTCAAACTTCCCTTTACTTGACTTCATACATTCAATGATGGGTGCCTTTACTGCACTGAAGTTCCGAATAAATCTCCTGTAGAAGGAAGCCAACCCATGGAAGCTACGGACTTCTGTTAGAGTCTTAGGTGTGGGCCAATCAGTGATGTTCTTGATCTTCTCCGGATCAGCTTCAACCCCCTTTGATGACACTATAAATCCAAGGAATACAACCTTGGGCAGCGTGAAGGAACACTTCTTGAGATTAATG
The DNA here is from genome assembly GCF_013358625.1 of Macadamia integrifolia. Lineage (NCBI taxonomy): Eukaryota > Viridiplantae > Streptophyta > Magnoliopsida > Proteales > Proteaceae > Macadamia > Macadamia integrifolia. The sequence continues at coordinate 59,432 of NW_024870489.1, forward strand.
TATAACTTCTCAGCACGGAGTACTCTCAAGACTTGCCTCAAGTGATCCTTATGCTCTTCTTGGTTCTTACTGTATACCAGAATGTCATCAAAATAAACAACCAAAAAGCGACCAATGAAGGGACGAAGGACGTGTGTCATCACCCTCATAAAAGTACTAGGTGCATTTGTCAGACTGAACGGCATGACTTTCCACTCATATAAGCCATCCTTGGTCTTAAAGGCGGTCTTCCACTCATCCTCAGAACGGATGCAAATCTGATGATAGCCACTCCTCAGATCTAACTTGGAAAAGACCTTTGCCCGGGACAGCATATTCAACATATCATGTAGTCGTGGTATAGGAAACCTATACTTGACTGTTATCTTGTTGATAGCACGACTATCCACACACATACGCCAAGAACCATCCTTCTTTGGCGTGAGTAAAGCTGGTACTGCACAAGGACTTAAGCTCTCCTCAATGAAGCCCTTCTATAGTAACCCATCCACTTGCCGTTTCAGCTTGGCATACCAAGTCAATGCATGCTGTATGTCTTCATGGGAGGCAACTCATCTGGGAGATCATCAGGGACTAAGTCAGAAAAAATCAGACAGGAGCTCTCTGATAGGTGCACTATACGTTACCTCAGGTTAGGGAGTGACTTCCCTAGCAACAAGTGCCATAACCATTCCAGTCTCATGACTTGTGCGTAAGAACTGTTTATGGGAAATAGTTAGCAACTCCTTTGTGGGCATAGCTAATACCTTCTTCTCATTGTCAATGTCCTTCTGATTTGACCTTAATGATCTCTTTCGCCGTATTTCAGCAGGCACATTTACCGGATAGAAAGTTATAGGAACACCCTTCCACATGAAAGTACATAGATTCTTCCTCCCTCCAACCATGGCATCATTGTCATACATCCAGGGATGACCAAGCAATACATCTGTGAGTTTTATTAGGATCACATCACACCAAACTTCCTCTTCATATCGGTAAAGTTTTAAAGGAACTGAGCACCTCTTATTCACCTCTAAGGTATTACCATTCAGCAAGGATACCTTATAAGGCTGAGGATGTGGGTCAGCTTTCAGGGTTGCTTTTTTCACGAAGGCTTCAGAAACAACGTTGACACAACTGCCACTATCAATGATAATCTGAAAAGTATGCTCACCTGACTTCATATGGCTGTAGAATATGGAATTACGTCGCCAATCCTCTCCTTTGGTTTCAGCCACTAATATGCGAGTAACAATATTTATTCCCTGGGTATCATCCTCATTAGTGTTTTCCATATCATAGTCATATCCACCATCATCATCATCATCTAATGGGTAGGGATAAAGAGCTGACTCATCCTCCTCATTGGAGTCTTCAACCTCAGCTACTGCATTAACCCTCTGCTTATGCGGACAAGACTTAGCAAAATGTCCTATCTCTTGACAATGGAAACACTGTACCTTATTACTACCTGTCATGGGTGCCTTTCCTTTATGATCAGCTCGAAACAATCCCTACTGAGTGCACTTCAACAACTCCGATACCCCTGTTGATTTCAGCTCGCAATCCCAGTCGAAACCGAGATAACAGTTGCCTTTCATTCTCCCTTATGCCTGTACGAGAATAAAGTGCGTCAAACTTGTTCATATACTCGGCAACAGTCATAGACCCTTGACGAAGAGAGTTCAACTAGTCCTGTATGCGAGCTCTGAAGTTGCGTGGTAAGTATTTATCTGATAACTCAAGCTTCATCTCCTCCCAGCTAGTAGGTTCTTTACCATGGTCTTCTAACTCTAGCTCATAGGTCCTCCACCACTCACGAGCAGCCCCAACTAGCTTAGCACGAGCTAGTTTCATCTCCCGTTCCTCAGGTAACTCATAATAGTCAAAATAGTCGTCTAGTGCCACTACCCAATCATAGAACAATTGGGGGTCATATCTCCAATCAAACTCCTTCAGATCGAGCTTGACCTTCTGTGAATCTCCAGAATACCTTGGTTGCACGGGACGCTAAGTCTCAAAATATCCTCTTACATGCTCTTCAAAAGTAGGTTGTGCTACCGGAACCCTCTATGGTGCTCTCAGATTAGGTTTTGCTTTCCTGTTAGTCAACTGAGCAACCACATTCATTGGAGTATCCACTTCAGGTGTTGTACGTGAACTGCCAGTAGGCTGTTGGGGTGGGGTCTCTTCATTCAACAACCTGGCATCCAATTCAGCCTTCAATTCAGCCTTTAGTTCAACTCTCATATTCTGTATCAACTCCATAATAGAAGCTAAGGTGGGGGTGTTGTTCTCAGCCATGCTCTGATACCACTTAATGTAGGACTAGGATTTGACAACCAAACCAGCCCCAAACTGCAGGAACTTTTAAACTAAGAACAACCAAAACCAATAGCAAACTTATGGCAGAAAATCAGACTTTGGCCACAAACCAGAATTGATAAACGATCTCAATGAACAGTAACCAGAAGCGAAATAAATCAGCAGCAGTCTTAGGATTAAACCAGAAATTTTAATAACAATATAACACCTCCAGTAGGTTCAGATCACAGATGCTAATAGTCCAGATTGTCACAGTATCATAGAACAGAAAACAGAATCTAAATTTGTGCAGATTTGACAATCGGCCAGAACTGTTTGACAGTTCGCTTCAGCAGATCCAGTGGTCTGATTGACCCCAAAATTGGATCGATCCTCCCTTTGGATAGGATTATCCTTCGATCAGAATATGGAGGCCATCAGATGGCTGGTTCTCCAAAAACAGCTAGGCCGATAGGAAGGAAAACAGAGAAGTTTAACCCAGAAATTCCTGCTATAAAATTCAGATTACTTACCTGTACTGTGAAGAAGAGAACCAATAAATAAGACCAGAAATAATAACAACCCACTCGAACTTCTCGCCGCAGAGTGTCGCTTGGATCAAACACCAAACCCTTGTTCTTTGATCAAACACAAAGAACCCTCATAGAGGAGAAACGCAGTAGCATCTTTTTTTGTTCATAAAATCGTGGCTCTACTAATGAGAGCTCTCCTTTATTTATAATAATGATGGGGAGGGTTTACAAGTAATAGTAACTCAGAGTTACTAAATTGATTACAAGAAGTTACTAAAAACTGGAAATTAGAATCTAATGAAAATAGAAACTAGTCTAGACAGAAATTAGAAACTAACATACTTGAAATTAGAAACTAATTTAGGTACTGAAATTAGAAACTAAATAACCCCATTGAAAAGGAAACTAAAGAAAAAGGAAACAAATCACTGAATCCCGTATGCAACCTTAGAACCTCTAGTTTAGACCCATAAAAGTAGCCCAATACACTCCAAACCACATGGACTGAAGGCCCAACACGTATACAACCCAACCCTAAGCTTATTCCTAATAAAACAAGCCTAGTTTGGTGAAGAATCTGCATCACGCTGCAGTGGCTGGAGCCTCATGCATTGAATACACTTCTCTTAAAAGGGTATTTCTATGATTTGGTTGAGGGATATATTCTTAATTTACTCGGGTATTTTTTTAATTTTTCGGTCATGGGATATTTTTGTAAATTTTATGCTGTGTAGTTAAACTAAAGTTTCTAGTTACTTTAAAAGTAAGTTTGAGATACTTATTGTACAAGTGACTAATTACTTATGGTATGACTAACTAGTTCCTTAGGGCCTAAGCAGCCAAGACTTGTGGAACCCCATGTCTACATTCGGAATGAGGAAGTTTATTTTCTGTTGGTGGATGTGTGCTCCATGGAGCCTTGATGTTCTTCTTGTAGTTCAAGAGTTGACAAGTCTGTAGAAGGCTAGAGCATAGTTGTCAAGGCACCCACCACCTACGGATTTTTTCAGAGGTAAGGTGTGCTCATGCCTTGTTGCTGGGCGTGGCGGATCTTTTTGTTTATTTTCTTTTAAAAAATTTTTTTGCTACATAAATAAGCGTGAAAGTACCCTGACGGTCTGGCACAGGGTACACCAGACATGCGGGCCGATGGGAGGGCCCCGTGTGAGCATCTTCAGCGCACACAGGGGACGGAAGCATGGTCTCTTCACGCCTGCACCAGTCTTGGAGTTTCCTGCGCGAGACTGGAAGGGTTCTTTTTCCCTATGAATAATTATTTTTCTAACCGTTTTATAAGTGTGTGTGTGTGTGTGTACAGTTTTGTTGCACTTTGATGCATGGCCCTGTAGTAGCGGGAGCCTTGTGCATTGGGAACTCCAGCTTTTTTGAGTATTTTTATGATTTGGTTGATGGGTTTTTTTCATTATTTACAGGGTATTTTTGTAATTTTTGGTCAAAGGATATTTTTGAAAATTTTCTGTTCTGTAGTTTACTAAGTTTCTAGTTACTTTAAAAGTAAGTTTGAGATACTTATTGTACAAGTGACTCGTTACTTATGGTATGACTAACTAGTTCCTTAGGGCCTAAGCAGCCGAGACTTGTGGAACTCCATGTCTACATTCGGAGTGAGGAAGTTTATTTTCTGTTGGTGGATGTGTGTTCCATGGAGCCTTGATGTTCTTGTAGTTCAAGAGTTGACAAAGTATGTAGAAGGCTAGAGCATGGTTGTCAAGGCTCCACCTAGACATTTTTTCAGAGGTAAGGTGTGCTCATGCCTTGTTTCTGGGCCAGGTGGATTATTCTGTTTATTTATTTATTTTTTAATTTTTTTTTGCTATATAAATAGCAAAAGAACCCTGATGGTCTGGTGCAGGGTACACTAGAGACGCAGGCCAATGGGAGGGCACGTGGGAGCATTTTCAGCGCACACAGGGGGAGGGCAGCACAGTTTCTTCACACCCACACCAGTCTTGTCGTTTCCTGCACCAGACTGGAAGGGTTCTTTCCCTGTAAATAATTATTTTCCTAGCTGTTTTATAGGTGTGTCAGTGAGTGGGTGTGGGTGTGGGTGTGGGTGTGGGTGTATATAGTTTTGGTGCACTTTGATGCATGGCCCTGCAGTGGCAGGAGCCTCGTGCACTGGGTACTCTCTTTTTTTTTTTTTTTGGTTGAGGGTTTTTTTCATTATATATTCGGTTATTTTTGTAATTTTTGGTCAAAGGATATTTTTGTAGGTACAGCTAACTAGTTCCTTAGGGCCTAAGCAGCCAGGACTTGTGGGACTTTATGTCTGCATTTGGAATGAGGAAGTTTATTTTCTGTTGGTGGATATGTGTTCCATGGAGCCTTGTTGTTCTTCATGTAGTGCAAGAATAGACAAGTGGTAGAAGCCTAGAAGCATAGTTGTCAATGCGCCGCCTAGGCATTTTTTCAGAGGTAAGGTATGCTCATGCCTTGTTGCTGGGCCAGGCAGAGTTTTTTTCTTTATTTTTCTTTTAATTTCTTTTTGCTATATAAATAATTCTTTAACTGTTTTACATGTGTGTGACAGTTCCAGATAAGTTATTCTTCATCTTATCTTTTTTTTTTTCTTCTCCTCTGCTCCAACTTCTTCTATTTTAGCTTATATTCTTCTTTTTCTTTGATTCTGATTCCTCACTCTCTGTTTTTTCTCTTTTCTATTACTGCTCCTCCTTTCTTCTTCTTCTCTTCTGATGTTGCTTATTATGCCTTTATTTTTTGTTTAGATTCTATCCTTTTGCATGCTTCCTTGCTACGGTGGTGCTTCTCTCTGGAATCAGAGAGGAAGAATGGCTGTAAATGGATTAAAAAGGCAGATTTTTTTGTTTTAGAAATCAAGGAAATAATATTTTACTTTACATATAACATTTCTTAAAAATTACATATTAATATATCGAAGTTGCATATTTTACATTTAAGATTTAACACCCCTTAAAAACTAATTTTTAAAAGACCAAAGTCAACATTTAACATGTAAGTATGTAACCACTTTTTTTAAATGAACGCCTAGGTGCCAGCCTACGGGACAAGGTGCCTAGCCACCACCTTGGGTAGCCTTGCTAAAAGCTCTTCTACAAAATTTCCCCTTCTATTTTTTGTTAGTTCACTACATTTTAATGTTGTTGCTTTGTTGCATTTCAATCATCTTCCGAGCATACTCTTGAATCCAGTTTAGTTCAAGGTATTTTAAATTTTACTGTTTCTGGTTTGATATATCAGAAATAAAATCATAGTTATTAAGGCGTCACCTTGCATTAAGGCAGTATGATAGGCTAAGGCAGTCATGCGCTTTATGGGTTTCACGTAAGGTGACTACCTTAATAGCTAAGGTGAACGCCTTATGACTAAGGCGAACGCCTTTTATGTTTTTATTTGTTAATTTTTTTTTTTAATGTATTACTACAAATTCCATATATTTTGTTGTGATAAGGAGGTCTATGGGAATTCTGTACTGTTAGACGGAAAGCAAATAGAAAGTCACGGATTACCTCGATGTAGCTTTCCTCGTAGTGGAATGGATTTGGTTGTCGTGCGCATCGTCTCTTCAGGAACCGTGACGATCGATGATTTATGGCAATCTCGTTAGGCAAAGTTCCACCCTCAAATCCAAGGATAGCAATGGAGATCCTTAGATACACTCTCTCAATTGGGAGAAGAAGAAGAAGAAGAAAGAGAGAGAGAGCGAGAGATTAGGTCGAAAGCCTATTTTGTTGTGGCCAAACTTCTTATTAATAGAGTTGTGGTGGGTTCCTAATCCTAGTGGGTCTATACTTGCCTCCAGGTGGACGACCCACTAACAAACCGGATCAAGACCTAGTTCGATGAACATCTTCTCACCCATGTAGGGCGGACATACTCAATTGTCTATTTTAGTCTCTCTTCCATAGGTGTCTCATCATACAAGAAATGGAGTGTGCGACCTAATGGGATAGTATGAAGGTAGGAGTGTCATATCAAGCTTTCATCTAACCAACATAGCACATCACTCATAAATAATCTGGGGTACCCTAAACAATTCAACTACACCAAATCCAGCACTCTCGACCTCTCATGATGAGTAGTGCTGACCTCAAAAAATGATATGCGTTCATGACTAGGCCGAAACTGATGCGGATCCGGGTTTCAAAAACTAAAATCGGATCTCTTAGGGCCCACAAAAGAATAAATATTTCACTCTAGGCAAACCAGTGGCAATATTGTAATTTCTAGTACAACTTAGGAGTTTTTTAGAGTGAAATAATGGATTAAGGACTTAACATGAATTAAACTCAAAGAGAAGGATCAATTCTGATGGAGAACCTTAGGGAAGAAAGGGGAAAATAGGGTAAAGAGGGGAAAGGAGGGGAATCACACACACACTAGTACGCAAACTCAACATCTTCATTCAATAATCAAAATCACTCTAAGTCTTCCATTGGTTACAACCTATATATAAGAAAATAAGAACATGAAATTAGAAACTTAACTGAAATGGAAACTAGCTTAAACTAGGGAACAACTAATAAAAAAGAAACCAAAGCAAGGAAATAAATCCTACTCCTACGTTCAAGTTTGAAAAGTAAAAAGCATGAAATGAAATACTAAGTAGCTACTAATTTTATTTCCAACCCTTGTTGGACCAAAACCCTGGGCTGAACTGGTTATTCTTGGCCCTTGGCTTCTATAGCCGGTCATACTGGTCCAACTAGATAAGTGCAGCTGTATCTGCATCAACTCTCCCCTTCTGAAAAGAACTCGACTCTGTCGAGTTTGGATGAGGTCCAAGAATGCCGTCAGAATCGATGCGCTTGATGAGAAAAGTACCGTCTTCTTGAGCTTGAGAGGGGAAATATCCTTTGCTGGAAGGAACTTCATCTCAAGGCCACCATATTGAAAAGAGTATGAATTCTCATAACCACAATGCTTGGCTTTCTTGTCGAACAACCATGGGCACCCTAGAAGAATGTGACAGACTTTCAGAGGGAGTACATCACACTGAACCTGATCAATCAGTCCATTAATGGAATACGTGAGCAAACACCTTTCGTGAATTTTCAGATTATTGTTCACCCACCCAACCTTGTAGGGATTCGAATGAGGCTCAGTTTTCAAACCCAACTTGCGAACAACATCTTCAGCAACAACATTAGTATAACTGCCGGGATCAATCGTCATATTACATAAACTGTCATTGCATCGCACCCTGGTTTGAAAGATACTGTTACGGCACTAGTCGTCCTCCTCGGGAATCTTCTGTGTAGTCAAAAGAGGACGAATCACATGGAATGGTTGAGGCTCACCATCACTGTCAGTCTGTCACTATCATTGATCTCATTAGGCTCATGATCACATTCAGCCTCTAGATGTACTATACCTGTTTTCGGTTGCTCTTCTGGTGCATAGGGTATAAAATTATCCTTGTCAATGTATACTAACCGGTTAGGACATTGATTAGCTCGATGCCCGCACCCCTTATATTGGAAACATTGAATAGCCTTGTTTGGAAATACTGAGTTCCTATCATAATCACGCTGAGGTGAGGAGTATGGATGATTAGACCTTGAAGACGACATGTCTGAATCACGTTGAGGTGGAGAATACGGCCGGTTGGGTCATGAAGATGCCATAGAAGACGTACTAGCTTGTGGTCTGCTGATTGACTTTTTCTGTGGGGATGACTGTGGCTGAAGAGAACTAGAACCCCTAGGAAAAGCATCTGTAAATGGTTTTCGATTGTATGGGCATTTCAGATTTTCCTCAACTTGATATGCTACTTGTACGACATCTTCCATTGTAGGTAGTCAGCTAGAGGCAAGGGCAACACTAAGTTGAGGATGCAACTCGTTGCGGAATTGTGCCACCAATACTTCTTCATCCCACTCAAAATCAGAATGAGTGGCCAAATAATAAAATCTAGCAACATACTCTTCAACGGTCAAATTCTCCTGTTTCAACTGTGCAAACCTGAGATGCATGCGTTGCTTGTAATCATAAGGCAAGAATCTCTGGTTCATGACTTTGTGCATTTCAGCCCAAGTAGTGACTAAACCAATACCTCGGGTTTGGTTCTGTTTCTGTTGCTTGATCCACCAGACTCAGGCCGTGCCTTTAAGTTTGGCCTCTGCAAATAGGATCTTTCGGGCCTTAGTCAACTCGTACCATCTGAAGAATGTCTCTAAGTTGTGAATTCAGTCAAGGTACAGTTTTGGATTGTTGTCTCCATAAAAATCAAGGACATCCAATCTTGTTGCTCTTTTTTTTCCATCATATCTACCAATACCATATGGTGGTGGAGGAGGTGGTGGCGGTGGTGGTAGTGGTAGTGACGGATCATGTGGAGTGGTATTGGAAAAATCGCCAGATTGAATGAGACTCTTTCCTATCTGCTGCCTCCAAACGATCAATAAAAGCTTGCGTGGATTCCATCATTGTTTTAAGGGAAGTGACAATGGTAGTGAGGGCTTCAAATTTTGCATCAGTTTCTCTCTTACAGGAGTTCAGCTGTTGAACAACTTAACTATTGGCTACCATGGTGATGAAAAATAGAGAATACTCACAGATAATGGCAAGATAGTAAATAGATGAAAATTAAAAGAGGAATAGCAGAATGGTAATTAAATAGAAGTTCTTTAGTGAGTGGCCATTCTTTAAATACAGTAGTGCAACTTAAAACCCAATAAAGTAGCATATCCTGGGGGAGGGCTAAACTTGGAAAGTAGAAAATGATTATGGGATAAAAGGAAATAAAGAAAAAGGTTAGGGCAGAATGGTAAGTAACAAATATTGAAGGGGAAAAAAGGGGGTTGTGGGGGTGGGGATGTCCTGAGAAGGGAGTATTCTTGGTGATGAAACTGGCAGTGATGGATTTCATCAAGTCTCTCCAGCAATAGAAGATCGCGGCAGCAGTGGGACTTTTGGAGGAGGTGTGAACTGTGATGGAGTTCTAGGGAGGTCGACTTCGACCAAGAGAGAGGCTCACGATGGGACTTCGCAGGTATGTCCTCTATCCTTTCTATCTCTGCTCTTCTTTTATTTTCAGTTTCTCTCTTCTCCTCTTCTTTTATTTTCAGTTTCTCTCCTCTTCTCTTATTCTGTCCTTTTCTTTTGTTTTTTTTGCTACTCGAACCCTAGCAGGGATGATTCTGCCTTCTCTTCTTCGACTTTTTTTTTTTTTAGATTTCTCAGTTGTTGTAGGAACCAAAACAGGGAATGAGACTGGAAGAAGAGAGATGGAAGGGGAGTGGATGGGGATCCTTTGGCTCTGATACCAAATTAATGGAGAACCTTAGGGAAGAAAGGGGAAATCAGGGTAGAGAGGGGAAAGGAGGGGAATCACACACACACTAGTGCACAAACTCAACATCTTCATTCAATAATCAAAATCACTCCAAGTCTTCCATCGGTTATAGCATATATATAGGAAAATAGGAACATGAAATTAGAAACTTAACTGAAATGGAAACTAGCCTAATCTAGGGAACAACCAATAAAAAGGAAACCAAAGCAAGGAAATAAATCCTACTCCTACGTTCAAGTTTGAAAAGTAAAAAGCATGAAATAAAATCCTAAGTAACTACTAAATTTATTTCGAACCCTTGTTGGACCAAAACCCTAGGCTAAACCGGTTCTTCTTGGCTCTTGGCTTCCACAGCCAGTCATGCTGGTCTAACCAGGTAAGTGCAGCTGTCTCTGCATCAAATTCTGGAAATTAAGATGGTAGTGGGGTTAAACTGAAATAAAAACCAAGAATAAAGGGTTACTTTGCAAACTAGTAAAGAGGGGGGTGTCTTTAATAAAGAACTTACAAGTTGGAGGGACTTATCTGTAATAACCAGAAGTAATATGTATGAACAATAGAAGACTCTTCTTCTTCCTCACGATGGATTTCAGAGGCGGCAGACCAGCAAGCCTTTAATGCAGAGAAGTCCTTCAAATCTTGTCGGCTGATCTTGAGACTTCAGGCATAGACTCCCAAGGAGAAGGTGTACCCAACTCACCAGGGGCTGCTTAGATCTGCAGGCTGGAGTGACGTGGGAAACACCTGCAACTGGATATGGCAATGGTAAACTCAGATCTGAGTCTGGTTTGGACTTCTTCATAGTAAGGTCAATCTTTGGAAGAGAGGTTCCAAGGTTTGAGTCGCCTAGGAGAGGGCTACCTTCATTCAAGACCTCAGCCCCAGAAGATCAAGCACTAAGGAGCAGAACCCAGTTTTTGTGGGCTGCAACTACCGCCCAGAACAGGGGCTGGGAGAGAGAACCAATAAGAAGAAGGAGAAGATAAAAGAAGAGAAGAGAAAATCAGAAAGAGAGAGTCATGGGAGCCATGGTCTAACCAAGCAAACATGTAATTTCAAATCTCAATATGAGTTTTCTTCCATTACATGGCTATGTAAAGAGAATCAAAACATAAAATTAGTAGTTTATTAAATGGAAACTATCCTAATTGGCAACTGAAAATAAAAATTCAATCTAAATAAAAGTACTACCAAGCTAATTCTAACTCTAAAAAGGAAAGAAAATGAATCAAATCAAAGGCTATCTCAAGCCCAATGCCCAACTGCATCAGCTCTCCCGGTCTTAAAAGAACTCGACTCCATCGAATTAGGTCGTGCTCCCCAGATACCTTTGAAATTCGCTCGTCTATTAGGTAGCACATATCTTGAAGCATATAACGGGAATATAGCTCCAAGAGGAGGGAAAGTAGGCTGACGTGTCACTGGAGCAGGAATTAGTCGACGACGTGGCATGTCTGATAATGCGTGTGGCCTCATTAAATATGTGCCTCCTTGCTTCACCTTGATGGTGTTCCGTGCACCATTATAGAGGATACCTGCATGTCGCTGCCAAGGTCACCCAAGAAGAATGTCGCAGTGTGCCAGGGGGGTGACCAAGCAAGTTACATGGTACTGTAATGGCCCAAACTGTAGATGTACTCGAACAACTGTAGTGGCCTCTTCTCGAGCTGTGGGTCTAAAACCTTGCACATATATCTTCTTGAAAAGCTGCTTCTGTGGAAGGTTGTGTGCTTGAACGAATATAGCCGAAATGAAGTTTGCTTCTGCCTCGGTATCAATAACTGTGTGAACATCAGTAGGATCGGAACCATGCAGAAGAGTCCCCTTTTGTTTGAAGAGAGGAGCCTTGTCAATTAGTCCATTTGAAAAGGATGAAAGACTAGCTGAATGAGCTTCTACATCCTCATCCTCATCATCGACAATATTATCTTCCTTGAGGGGATAGGGATATAAAGTAGACTCACCATCACTTGTCTCAATTGGTTGCTTCTCTGCTACATTCATAGAACGAGTCCGGTTGGGACACTTGTTGGAGTATTGACCCTTCTCACCACAACTATAGCATCTGATGTTCTTCACCCCATCATTATTCTTGTTGAACTCTGACCTTTTTTCTTCAACTCTCTGAGCTTCATGCTTCTTTTCTTCCATATGTGGTGGAAGTCTATAAACTGAAGAAATCTTGAGCATACTCTTCCAATAAATGGACTTCTCTTCAGCTGTCTTGGCATGAGCCGCTGCCACATCAACAGGCCTGAAATCAGTGTTAGTCAACTCGAGTCGGATCTCACTACTTAGCCCACTGATATATTGCATCACCCGTTGCTAGTCTGTTTACTGAAGTCGACACCTTGAAGAAGTTTGGAATTCGAGGGTGTAGGAATCCACATCTTTGTTTCCTTGTCGCAAGTTAAGTAATTTATGGAACATTACCTTTCTATAATTAAGATGAACAAATTTCTCAGTCAGGATCTGCTTCATGACCTCCCAATTGGTAACGGGTCTAAGTCTTCTGACCAACCTTGCATGGAGTACATCATCCCACCATGAACATGCATACCCAAGAAACTTGGTAAGGATGAGTTCACACTTCTTATCCGGAAGGGATTTATATGAAAAAATTCTCTCCACTTTGGTTAGCCAGTCAAGGAATTCTTTAGGTCCCTTTTCATCACTGAAATCTAGAATCCCAACTTTGATGGCATAATCTTTGTCAGAAAATTGCTGGGTAACATCTTGGGGGACAACTGGATTAAGTTGCTGCCTCTGAGGTGTATCTTCGATCCGTGAAGTGTTGAACTGAGGAGGCAGCGTAGAGGATTCTTCTTTAGCTCGCTTGTCGGACTTCTTCATAAAGGCATCTATCTCTTCCATAAACTTGTCAAACTTGACTTCAGTCCTCTCAAACCAAGCATTAGTATTCTGTTGATTCTCACGCAGTATCCATTGACCCTTAGCTAACTCGTGGTACAATTTTTGTAGCTCGGCATTGATGATGTGACCTGTCATGATTATGAAAAATTGCAGGAAATCTGCACTGATACCACTTGATGTGGATCTAGGTTTCAAAGACTGAAATCGGATCGCTTAGGGCCCACAAAAGAATAAATAGTTCACTCTAGGCAAAACAGTGGCAGTATTGTAATTTCTAGTACAACTTAGGTGCTTTTTAGAGTGAAATAATGGATTAAGGACTTAACAGGAATTAAACTCAGAGAAGGATCAATTTTGGAAATAAAGATGGTAGTGGGGTTAAACTGAAATAAAAACCAAGAATGAAGGGTTACTTTGCAAATTAGTAAAGAGGGGTGTATCTTTAATAAAGAACTTAAAAGTTGGAGGGACTTATCTGTAATAACCAGAAGTAATATGTATGAACAATAAAAGACCTTCCTCACGATGGAGTTCAGAGGCGGTAGACCAGCAAGCCTTTAATGCAGAGAACTCCTTCAAATCTGTTCAGCTGATCTTGAGACTTCAGGCGCAGACTCCCAAGGAGAAGGTGTACAAACTCGCTAGGGGGCTGCTCAGATCAGCAGGTTGGAGTGACGTGGGAAACACCTGCAACTGGATATGGCGATGGTAAATTCAGATTTGAGTTTGGTTTGGACTTCTTCATAGTAAGGTCAAGCTTTGGAAGAGAGGTTCCAAGGTTTGAGTCGCCTAGGAGAGGGCTACCTTCCTTCAAGACCTCAGCCCCATAAGAACAAGCACTAAGGAGCAGAACCTAGTTTCCGTGGGCTGCAACTACCGCCCAGAACAGGGGCTGGGCTCTAGAACCAGCAAGAAGGAGAAGATAAAAGAAGAGGAGAAAATTAGAAAGAGAGTCACGGCAGCCATGGTCTAACCAAGCAAACATCTAATTTCAAATCAAAACTTCAAATCTTAATATGAGTTTTCTTCCATTACATGGCTATATAAAGAGAATCAAAACATAAAATTAGTAGTTTATTAAAATGGAAACTATCCTAATTGACAACTGAAAATAAAAATTCAATCTAAATAAAAATACTACCAAGCTAATTCTAGCTCTAAAAAGGAAAGAAAATGAATCAAATCAAAGGCTATCTCAAGCCCAATGCCCAATTGCATCAAAAACATAAATGCGACAATGAGCCACAAAACAAGGATGTAATCAAGGATTAAAGTATCGGTATCAGTTGCCGTATCGGTCGTCCCAAATTAAGATATGTATCGGAGGTATCGTGTCTTATCAAAGATACGCTAAGATACACACATAAGCTAAGATACACATAAATGGATAGGAAACACTTTTTTATACACTTTTGCATAAAAAAATTGTTCAATAAAGCTATTGATAACATGTATTATGCATAAACACTAAATTGAGGGTATCGCACTAAGAATTCAAGGTTTCTAGTTGTCCAATAAATGTAAAATCCTTGTTCCCAACCTTGATTTCCACTTTAGTTGGAGAGAAATATGGATGGCAGCAACTTTGGAACAAAAATTTCTTAAAAAATCGTGTTTTTCTGAAAAATGACACATCTTGGCCATTATATGACCGTAATGCACTGTATCTGTATGTATCGGTACCGAAACATACATTTCACTTCGATTTTGTACTTTTCATAGAGTATTGGTACGTACAGTATCGTATTGGTGTGTATCGGTGCGTATCGATATGTATTGTAAGATACATATCGATACGAAAGGATTTTAAAAATTCTATGTATCATATCGGTGTGTATTGTATCGGTAAGGGCCAATACAGATACGTATTGGTCGATACGGTACGATATGTACCGATACTTAAGACCATGGGTGTTATTTCGAATAGTTTTCCTTAAGCCCACATGTCAATCTGACTATTTCCAACTGCTTTCTCAATCATGTATTGTTGGATTGCATCATCTATGATCCTAAAGAGCACGTCAGAGTAGCATCATTGGACGTCCTCTTCATAACATGGTCTTAGGTAAGAGGTATTCGTAGGATCACCTTAGTTTGATCCAAGTGTCTCACACAATGACGAAGAAGGGATTCATTCAGTCATTCTCACAAATGGTCGTAACCAAGCACATACTGTATAATATGTATGCTATGGTGTTTCTCCCACTAAGGTGGGCATGCCACTTAAAAGATAAAATAGAACACCATACAAGGCTGGGTTTAGTCTCACTGTCAAGCGCCAAACCTGAGTTTTTCAACTCAGTTGCTCCACGGCGTTTGCCTGAAGTCTCACACTTAACTATAAGCAGGCTACACTGAGATGTGGGATCTCTGTGTTCGACCATAGATTGGCCTCATCTTAGCTTTGGCTAAGGCCTTAGTTAGCTTAAAAAGCTGTTTGTTCATCTCGCTTGCTATCTTTAAGCGCCAACGTGAATTTAGCTCATCTTGCTCACTATTTCCAAATGGCAAGGTGAATCACCTATGTGATTGGGTCGATTCAAGCCTGGTGACATATTTAGAAAATAAAATGTGTACACACGCAAATCACCCAAAGAAGTATGTCTCATATATAAATTAAGGAGTGATGACAATAATGTCTAAAGAAAATATCAAAACTCAAAATACAAATCATCTTCATCGAAGTTCCAGATTCCTAACATGAGTAAGGAAAACATCCCGAGCAATGGGCTTGGTTAATGGATTAGCCACCATGCTACTCGTGGAGATATGTTTCACGACAACTTCCCCATTCTGCAACCATGTCTCGAATGTAGCGGTATTTGATGTTTATGTGCTTAGCTTTCCCTTGGAGTTTGGGGTCTTTAATGAATGCCAAAGCTGCCGTACTATAATGTACTAGCACCACATCTCCTAAATGAGCTATAACGTAGAAGCACTGTAGGAACCTCCTCAACCAAATGGTCTCCTGAACGGCTATTGAGCACGCAATGTACTCGGACCCCATCGTGGATAGGGTGATGCAAGTCTACTTCTTGCTGGTTCAAGATACAGCCCGCCTCCTAAGACAAATGCATATCCCGAAGTAAATTTGCACTCGTCTTTGTCACTAGCCCATTCAGCATCATTGTAACCTCTCAACTCAAATCCAAACCACTATAGGTGGGGATGAGATCAGTGGTCCCACGAAGGTATCCAAAGATTCTTTTCATTGTCTGCCAATGACCTGATTATGGGTTACTTTGGTAATAACTAACCATGCCAGCTGCGAAGCATATATCTGGACATGGCACATCATTGTGTACATTAGACTACTTATCGTTGCTGCATTGAATACTTTGGACATTTGATTTTTCTCCTCATCAGTCATGGGAGTGTCAATGGGTTTAGATTTGTCCATGTGGAATTGCTCAAGGATCTTCTTTATGTACGTCTCTTGAGACAAATAAAAAAAATTCCTAGAATTCCTCACGATCTTAATGCCTAACACAAAGTTGGCTTCACTCATGTCCTTCATCTCAAGTAGTGGACAATTACTTTTTAGTGGTGACAATTATGTCCATGTCGTTTCCAACCTACCAAATATCATCAATGTGCAAGGATTGAATAAGGAAACTTCCCTTGGACCACTTTCACATACACACAATGGTCCTCTTCAATCATTTCAAAACCAATAGAGGTAATGGCATTATGAAACCTAAAGTACACTGCCTAGATGATTGTTTAAGGCCATATATAGAACGTTTAAGATGGTAGACTTTGCGCTCTTATCCTTTGACCTCAAAACTCACTAGTTGATCCATAAAGATCTCCTCGTCTAGTTCTTCATTGAGAAATGCAGTTTTAATATCCATCTGAAAGAGTTTCAAATTCAGGTTTGTGATAATGGCTAGAATAAGGCAAATTGAGGCAATTCTCTCCACAGAGGAGAAAGTCTCATCATAGTCTACGCCCTCCTTTTGGTTATAACACTTCGCCACAAGGCGTGCATTATATTTGTAAATTGAACCGTCCACTTTGCGTTTGACCTTTAGAACTCATTTGTTCCTAATGGTCTTATGCCTTGGAGGTAGGTCAACTAACTCCCGTACCTGGTTCTTACTCATAGAATTCAGTTCATCCTCCATAATAGCTTACCACTTATCCTTAGTAGGTAAGGAGAGTGCATTTCGCATTAAAGCAGACTCATCCTCATCCTTTGGAGCACAAATGAGAGCTTTCCCTTCAATCTCAAAACGATGGGAATGTGCGTACAAGTGCTTCTATGAATAAGGGAATCCTAATGATTGTCTAGTGGTACCCTCCCACTGGTTAGTACACTCCTACTAAGCTGATGATTAGTTTCACTTTCTCTGACGATTATAGGATGAGTTAATTCCCACCCTCGCCAAGAGTGGTGAGACCAAAACCTCGTTCTCTATCTCAAAGAGGTCGAGATCCTTACTGGCATCACTAATGCTAGTAAAGTTTGTCTCAATAAAGTTGACATTGCATGACTCTATCTCGGTCATTCCTCCATCAGGGTGTTCACCGTACATAACGTAACCCTTCATGATGTCGGAATATCTTATAAAGATGTGTTTCATAGCTCCAGGGCTAAGCTTTCTAAACTTATGGGAGGTTGTGAACGTAACCTGTTAATCTCCATGGTCGTATATGCCCTTGGTAGGGCTTTGAACCCTTCCATAATTCATAAAGGGTCAAAGGAATTGACTGTGAAGGCACCTGGTTAAGGATGTAGGCTGCAGTCAAAAGAGCATCCCCCAAAATGGGAGGTTGGCTTGCGCCATCATCGACCTAACCATATCTAAGAGTGTCTTATTCCTCCTCTCCGCTATACCATTTTGCTGCAGAGTATAAGGAACGATCAACTGCATGCAAATCCCCTTCTCCTCACAAAGTTCTTTAAACTAGTTAGATACTCACGTCCTCGGTCAGTACGCAGGGTTTTTAAGCTCTTGCTCAATTGATTCTCAATTTCTGCCACAAAGCATTTAAGGCAATCTAATGCCTCGTAGCGGTGAACGATTAGATACACATAACCGTATTGCGAATAATCATCAATGAATGTGAGAAAATAAGTGGCACGATGGCGTGTCTTTACATTCATAGGTCCACAAATGTCTGAGTGGACAAGTCTAGAGGTTGGGTAGCTCGGACTGCCTTTCCAAAAGGCTTTCGATAAGCCTTACCAATTAGACAGGGCTCGCACATAAGGAGGTCGACTTTAACGAGTGAGCCTAAAAGGCCTTCTCTAGCTAACCTAGCCGTCCTGTCTCACCCTATGTGTCACAGTCTAGCATGTTATGTAATAGATTTAGAATTATCACATGTATTAACTATATAAGAAACAAATGAAGCAGAATTATCTAATTTAAAGAATCCATCAATTAAGGATCCTTGTCCAACTATAGTACCACTCAAATAAAACTATAAAGTGCAACCGTCAATATAAGAAGAATACCCTAAAGGTAATAATGCAAAAACTGAAAGTAGATTATGGAGAATATCTGGTGCGTAATGCACATCGTGAGGAAGTAAGGTGCGTCCACTACGCATCTTGAGTTGATAACTCCTCGAACCACTTCATTAATATCATTTCCCATTTTACACGCTTTGGGATTTAGTCGGAATTCTACAATAATCTACGAAACGCCTTAATCTTGCGTTATGTATTTTGGTGCTCTTATATCCACAATCCAATCAAACTGTGTATGGGCAACCAAAATATGAATAGAAACAAATGTACAAAGATAGTGGGATAGAAATGGTACTTTTTTCGGTGTAGTGCAATTATGAGTGAAGTGCCCCGTCTTTTGGCAGTTGTAGTATTTGACATTGGATAAATCCTTTTTTCCATCACGCTTGCTTCTTTTGCGCTTGGCGGGCTTGTCCTCTTTCAGCGCCTGGTTCCGAGCCCTATTATGATTTCCTAGGTTTCCCTGTCTTTTGCGCTTAAACTTGCGCTTGCCTCTTTAGGCGATTAGCGCAGTGACACGGTTCACCTCTTAATGCTCCGCCTCAAGTTCCACATGTTGTGCAATGTCAGTATAATTTTTAATGCCATCATTGTGTGTGAGATCGAGCTTTATGGAGCTCCAGGAATCGGCAGTGTCCTGATGACAGCATAAACCTGCTGCTCGTCAGTAAGGGTGGTCCCAAAATCTTTCAGCTATCGAATCATGTCTTTGACCACCTTAAGGTGTTCAGACATAGTGTGCTTAGGGTCCATCCTATACATTTCAAAATTTAAGGTCATACCCAACCTTGTAGTAGATGTACCTCTGAAGCAATTTTCAGCTGGTCCCACATGGACTTAGCCGTGGTGCATTTCTCATAGTCACCAATTAGATCATCGTGCATAGTGCTTAACATAATAAAGTGCGTATTACGATAATTTTTCACCCAATGATTGTAGGCGTCCATTTCACTATGGTGCTGAGCGGTAGTATCCTTTGCGGGTTTGTCCATAGCAGTGGTCAAATCTCAAGGTAATCTTGCTCATTTAGCAAATATTGCATCTTTCGATGCCACATGTCATAGTTGGGACTAATCAATTTGTCACCCTTGGTGAGGTCTGCAACAATATGATTAGTGGCAATATCACTACACAACAATGTGCAAGGTAAACATTAGGTATACATCAATCATTTGTTCCAGAAACCTCGATTAAAATTAATGGTTCCTTACTACATATAGTGAGACCAAAAATTTCACTAAGCTCATAATCAAATCTCACATGTGTGGGTCAGGGACATAATTTTAATCGCTTTCGAACAAACATAAGGAGAAATAGACATCTCCAATTCACAGAAAATTGTGCTATACAAATGGGTGTGCATGGGTCCCACATAGGAATCCGATCCATACTTAAAGTGGCGTGTCGCGGTGGCATAAGGGTATGATATGCAATGCGAGGTGCTTTCCCTTTACAAGGCTTTTCAAAAATTTAATTATATTGTCCTAAATAATAATTGCAACCTTTAAAAGTCTTGTTACATCAAGCTACTGAGTAGGGAGCACCGTACATTATATCATGCACTAAGACTATCGCTAATGTACATACATAGGAACATTGCGCACTTAAATAAATACCAATTATGATCTCCAACCCAAAACAAGAATAAACAACCATAGGCTGGTGGGTGGAGGTTGACCCTGCTTCCCAACTAATGGAATGAAAGTCAACAACCGCCTTGGGAGGGTGTGATTTGAAATGACAACATACATACATACATACATACATGCTAAACACATTTAATGCAATAATATATATAAGCCAAAGGATATAGTTTTGAGTTATGCCAATGATCCATATTTTGTAAAGCAAACGTCATAAACATGCTTCATATGATAATCATTATCACAAAAGAAAAATAATTATCACCATAACAATCCATAACATAACACATGCGATCATGATCAAACCCATCATATAAAGCCCATCAAATATGATCTTAATTCATTAAAGGGCAAAATTGTAATTTTGGCTAGGATTACAAAAACCCTAAAGTTGATTGAGGTTGGATTACACAAATCCTAATCCTAATCAGCCCAAAACAACTTCTTCTTAAAGAAACCTTAATTTTTTTTTCTTTTTTTGTTAACTTGATTGTGCTTTGTCCATACCAGTCAATTTGTATTTATAGCCTATGAATTGGGATCGATCAAAGTCAATACCGATCCAATCTAACCTATTGAAGCCAATCCGATTGGATATGATTCCTCAAATCGTGGCCAGAAACATAGCCAAAAGAACATAAAACTCCTTGAGACTAAAGGAGCTTTTGAATTAAAAAATAAAAATATATTGTAGCTTTAATGATTTAATCATGATTCAGTCAATCAATCCCACTTAATTTTTTTTTTCACAGTGTTTCACGGCTATTAAGCCGAGCCAATCCACCCCTACTTCTTCCGAGCAACACTTCCCTTTCTAATTTGGAGCTGGCCGCAAAGGTCAGCGTAGCTCTTTAGCGTGCAAAAACAAAAAAAAATTGACCTGCAGTGGCCTTGAGAGTCATGTAGGAGCAGGTTGCAAGACGTGTGACCAAGTCGATCAAGGCAAGGGGTTGCAAGGTGGAATTCTAGGGTTTTGTGATGCAGCACAGCCACGACCAAGAACGGTTAGGTGCGGTGATGCACAACGCCACCAAGAACACGGGTCTGATGCCAATGTTAAACGGAAAGCAAATAGCAAGTCACAGATTGTCTCGTGTAGCTTTCCTTGTAGCGGAATGGATATGGTTTCCGTATGCATCGTCTCTGCACGAACCGTGATGATCAATGATTTGCGGTGATCTCGCTAGGCAAAGTTCCACCTTCCAAATCCAAGGATAGCAATGGAGATACTTAGAGACATTCTCAATTGGGAGAAGACAAAATAGAATAGGGAGAGAGAGCTCTTGAGATTAGGCCAAAAGCCTACTTTGTTGTGGCCAAACTTCTTATTTATAGAGTTCTGGTCAGGTAGAGTTCCAAATCCTAGTGGGTCTATATTTGCCCCAAGTGGGTGACCCACGAACGAACCGGGTCAAGACCCAGTTTGATTTACATGTACACTTGAGAACTATGGAATGCAATCTATATAAAGTCAAAAACTGCACTTTGGTTGAACAAATCACAAATTGCAAAATCCTTTGGGCTGTTTTCATTTTCGTTTGGGAGAACCAGGGTACTGATGTTCCTTCCTCTGTTGATTCTTCCTTGGCCCATTCTGGCTCCCGCAAGGTTCTCTTTTTTTCCCCCCCTAGTTCTATTACCGAAAGGAGATATCTTTCTCTTTCTTTCTTTCTTCTTCTTTTTTCTTGTTTTTCTTTTTTATTTATTTATTATTTTTTAAGTTCTCTGTTACTGAGCAGGGATCTCTTTCTCTTCTGTTTTTTCTTCCTTTCTTTTTTTATTTCTCTATTATTGAACAAAGCCATATCTCTTTCTCTTCTATTTAGTTTTTTATTATCTATGACTCTTTCAGTGAAGATAGGGATGGTAGTAGGAAAGTTAGCCACAGTGGTGATGTTTCTTCAATGAGATCAAAACCTGTATGCCTCTTTTATTATTCAATTTTGCATTTCTCTTCTCTATTCACATGTACTTCAAGTGGTTGTTTTCATGCGTTTGGAAATTTGGCCAGAAAAATGTTGTCTTTTTTCCCCCTTCAATTTTCCATGGAGGTAGTAAGTATAATAAATACTTACATATTTTAAATAGCATTTTTTCTTTATATTTATAATTTTTTGTTTCATAATTATGTTATATGATACAATGAAGATGAACGAACTTAGTTTATTCACTTTATTGATTTGTTTTTCTGATGAATATCTTTCATTGACATGAATTATTAATCTTTATTTAGCATATAAGTAGATTTATATAACTTTAATATGCTATTTCTGCTAAGTAAAATAGTTACGTTAAAAAAAGAACTCTAGAACGCTTTATTTGATAAGGCGATGCCTTATGCCCACCTATCGCCAAATACAGGCACCACCTCCCTTGGGGTTTATTCCCCATCGGTTCGAGTGTACAATAGCAACAGGAGCCTGAAAACTGGTACGCCGGGTAAGATACCAAATATATAGACTTGCCCAAGCACCCTGATATTGCAAGATCATCAGCAAAGCTGTTAGCAGATCATAACCACCATCTGAAGTTGATATTTCTGCTTGATGAGAAGGACCTTGCGCTCAGCTGTACAACCTTTCAGAAATTGGTTTCAGACAGCTCTTCGTATCCTCGTTAAATAATAAGGACCATAGTTCCGTAGTCCCCTCTCTGAAGGCTTTGTCAAGCTTAATTTTGAGGGTGTTCACTGGGGACCGGTGCTTTCTGCCCTTGGGGAGTTTTGTTGACAGAGGAAAGCCTCGGGGGCCATAATAGGTTCTTATTCTGGACCAAGGGAAGGGAACTCTGGCAGGTGGACCTTCGTTCTCTTCAATTTAGACTAGACTATGTTTTCAAGGGCGGGCATCCTCTCGCGTCATGGTGGAAGGAAATTCCTTGTGTGTTGTCTCTGAGTGAGGGATGTGGAGAAGGCGTCATGGATATTTGTGCATATTCTTAGACATATTGGACATTTGGCCTTTCTGTTGGACCCCTTCTTTGGTCATTGTCTTCCAATGTGCAATTATTCAGTTTTTTTCCCCCTTTGATTTTCACATTGCTCTTGTTGTAGTCTGGGGAATTTTTGACTGTGTTTCATGGAAACATTCTTCATCCCATCGAAAAAAAATTTGATAATTACACTACAGCCTTTGTCCCCCATGGCTGAACCTGCTTGCCAAATGGGAAGATCAACTAAAGCAGTAGGTGGATCCAAGAGGGCCCCTGGATAAGTCAAGAGTTGCTGGTCATTTTCTGCGTCAATTTTCCATAGCCAAGTCTCACACACTTTCCATAATTTCCATTTGAAACATATGTTCTTTGGAGTTGTTTTATAATGGAGTGAGTTTCTGCAGCCTACATAGACGTTGTGGTTTGAAATAAATGATTTCATTCATACGATTCTTCGTATAGGCTTAACATCCTTCATGTAGATATAATGTGTTATGTGGAGTATATATTCTAGCTTTGGGGGTCGCAAGAACTTGCCAAATGTCACATGTTCATAACTGAGAGCTACCACATGATAGGTCCCAACTGATATTTTCTGCGCCAAAAATTGGGATGATTTAATTTTTTTTTCTTAAATATTTTAAATATTTAATGCCAAAAGTTTTTCTAGACTGGTAGGTCTACAGTGTATCTCTAGATCAGCACCAAGTTTCCATGTGAAATTGGTGATAGTGGCAATTTCAACTAGATGGATATCTAGGAAATGTTCTAGATTTGGCCATATGGTAGATTTTTAGATGCAGATTCAATCGTATACCCTCCCTTGTATTTGCAGACTACAACAACAACGACAAAAACAAACTCAGCCTTATCCCAACCAAGGTTCAAAATCGCGTTTCATTTTGGTGGTTTCAAAACCACCGAAATACTGAGATATTGGCGAGTTGGTGTACTTTTTTCTCTTCTTTGTCTCAATTGATTGTTTCGGTAGTTAAACAACCATATTATGACTTGATACTTGGTGGGGAGCTTGTTTTAAGGTAAATAAGCATGCTTAGAACTTGAATATGCAAAAAAATAAATAAATAAATAAATAAATTTTTTAGAGTTGCACCCTTGTTTGGTAGCAACCGTCAAACTATTATGAAGATTTTATGAAATATTACTAGAACAAGGCAGTCTTTCTCTTTACAATAATAAAACATGTGAATAATGCATCCATGCCATAATCAAACCATAATCTTGATTAATTAACTAATGTTAGAGTACTAGAGTTCACATAATAATATAAGTATGTAACTCCCAACTCCTGAGTCTCACACATATGAATACTACAATAATTAGTCTACTGAAATGAACTAAAACTGCCTGGATGGATACCACTCATTGTTCGATGGAGTCGACATGCATTTCCTCTGATTGCAAAATGAATGCATGCCATATCATGTTATGCGAGAAGTAACGAACGTAGTCCTCCACAGCTGCCATAAAAATTGAGTCATCTACATACTAAAGGTAACCTGTCCTAGGGTATGTGTCAGCACCATTGTATGAAGAACTTGCCATTGAGCCACTGTGACCTTATGTTACGGTCCCATATCAGCATATGGGGGTCCTTGGGAATTGATGTGGGTTGATATGGTCTTAGGTCCCCTCACCTTGTAAGCCGGTTTATGGGGTTGAGTTCTTCTAGGACCTTATCAATGGTATCAGAGTAGCCGATCCTTGGCCTAACCCACACGCAGAAGGGACGACGTGGTGCCAGAGTGATAGATGCTAGGAAAGGGCTACTTGCCACTAGGCAGAAACCCTGGAGCAGAGTGAGAGCCACTTAGAAAGGACTGCTTGATCCGGAGTGGGCCGTCGTGGACGTCGGGTTCGAAAGTGTGGGGGTATGTTATGGTCCCATATCAGCATATGGGGGCTGATCCCGCATCGATTTCCCTAGGAAATTGATGTAGGTTGATATAGTCTTGGTCCCCTCACCTTGTAAACTTTATGGGGTTGAGTTCTTCGAGGACCGTATCACCTGATGCTTCCGGCGGCATGTCCTGTTGGGCAAGGTAGGAGAATAAGTTGTCCAAAAAACCACCACCATGTGACTGGGTGTCATAATCAAAACTAGGAATGGATGAACCAGATGCATACGCCATCCAGTGAATTGACCATAACTACCACCAACACTCCGATAATGTGCCCACTTCATCTGCTATGAGGATGACTATCCCATATACTCAAACTCATTCCACCAATAGAGGTAGACAGGCTATCAATGTCCATACAATCTCTGCACATCTCCATTAAATCGGTAACGAGGCCCTTTGGTGTAGCCTGTACTCCTACCCCTTGCTTGACGTGCACTGTGATCTATAAGGGATGGATATGGCTTGACCTATTTATATTGCTCTTGAAATCCTACAAATCTATCGCCACCCGCACCCCTATCACCATCACCTTCATCACTATCTTCACCTGCATGTATCGACGGTGAGCGATGCTGCGTCTGAGTTTGTGTATGACCACCTGAGGAGGTGGACCAATTAGGATCTTCCACCTCTTCATCATCCCTACCAGGTGTGGGGTCGAATGGTCGGGGGGTCTGTGAATGTATCCTACTATCCATAGCCATGTACTCATTAACATTGACCTCCATCCCTTCTGCTACATATGGGTCTGGCCTACCTCTAGGCTGATCCATCAATGACTCGCCTCTATCCCTTACCCGGTCCGCTAAAGGATCGTCGTCAGGTTCAAAATATAGGATTTCGACCCTTGGGGAGACCGAAATTTTGGTCGAAATCTAGAAAACATTGGCAAGCTCAATCTGAACCCTATTATTCTCCATATCAATGCGTATGTGCTACATTTTCAGTCTCATATTGTAGTGCACATACACCAAGTCAGCGAGACCATCTGAACCTAATTGATTCTGCTTTTTCGAGTGGATGAGTGAAAATGTACTTCAGTTTCACTCACAACCAGAGGCGGAACATGTCTGTGAGAATAGTTTGATGACGACCTTCCTCAATTCTGGTGCCAAACCCTTATACAACACCACATTTGGCTTCATTATAATAAGTGCAAAAGAATATTTAATTTCAAAATATATAATACAAGTGTAACATACTGAAATTTGGATTGCATACTAGCATCAATATTCGTACGGTCCGCGACTGCAGTGGGGGCTCCAAAACTCCCTATTGCATCCTTGAATTCTTTCGTTTATAAGAATTTGGAAAATAGTTAACAACCAACCTCTTGTAAATTGTAATTACCTTTTAGATTGCTTTTTGTATTGCAAAACTCACCTCCCTTTTATAAATTGTAATTACAATTTATATTGCTATTGTACTACAAAGCTCACCTCAATATTGGCTTTGGGCCTTGGTTGCAAATTGGCAACCACCTGCTTCACTACTTTAAAAAGGTCTAGCTTCAATACAAGTCTATGGCTATACTGATACCTGAGGTTTAAATAGTATGCTAAAAATTGACATGTAGATTTTGTCAATGACTCAACGTTAGCATTAATACATCATATTAATAAGGTAATTTGAATATAAAAGAATAGCTTACCAGTTACCCCCCTTATGTAGTGGATGCTTTAGTTGGAGCTCCCAATGGTCCTGTATTATATTTACAAATTTCTTGCTACCACGTGGATTGACAGCATAGACATGTTCTTTTATCATTTTCACAATAATAGCATACAAGCTTAGTATGGTGGGCTTGAACGCAAAATCCACCATCTTTAATACTCTAACAGCTGGTGACAATTTTCACCACTTCATCCAAATATTTCCAAAACTTCTCTGATTAAATTGTTGCTTGTGCTACCCTACCACCAGAGGATCCTAATTCCCTCTACCCAAGCTACTCCTCAGAGGCAAACATAGATCTAAGACCGACTTTCTTCAACCCAAAATTCTTAAGTGCAACATAGTTAGTGGCAAACCTTATGAGACCAGGCCTAACCAAGTCCCTCTTGCACTTCTCCCTTAGTAGGCTTAATGAAACCCATAGTTATATACAAATATGCTCACCTGCCTCGCTCTCTCAACCACACACTGCACCATTTTTAGCTTTCCTATGTCCTTCAGCATCAAATCAATGTAGTATGCTACACAAGGAGTCCATAAGAGTCGGTATTTGCTGTTGTTCATCATTTTCTGATCGGCCTTTTTGTAGTTGCTTTTATAGTCCATCATAATTTGAACAATGTTATCTATTGCAACCTCTTGCACTACCTCCTTTAATAACTCGTAGATGTATTTTGTATCCTTTTTTTCCTTAGATGCATTAATAGATCTCAGAAAAATTGTCTGCCCATTACAATAAACCATAATATTGATGATGAAATTTCTCGTTGGCCCTGTCCAACCCTCACACATTATGGTGACCTCGTAGCTCTCCCATAATAGTCTTAGCTCATCTATCTATGTACTCTTTCAACTCTTTTTCTGCGTTGGAAAATACAAATTCATCACCTTGTATGTAGTGGGCTCCTTAATCCCTTGTCCAGCCTTAGCAACCGCATCAAGCATCGTCTAGTAATAGGGACCTGTAGTGGCATTTGCTAGGATGCTATGAAATAACATCCACTTAGACACAGCCTCCCCAACATAAGCCTTTATATTAGTCCATGTCCCCTTTATTTTACGTTGCTTGCTGCCTTCTTTACTCTACCTACCAAGGTCCAGCTGTCGTACGAGGTTCACTTGTGGTGGTACTAATGGAGGTGGAGGTGGAGGTAGAGGTGGAGGTGGTGTGGTAGCCCTTGTACTCTATGTTCTCCTAAATGGCAACCTTGGCTGTGAAGATTCACCAACTCCTTCTCTAGATAGACCAACTCCTCCTTTAGTATTTCTATGTCTATCTTCCTCCTCATGATGAGTGCCTTTGCTCAACCCTTGTGCCCAACACTTGTGCCAGTCACCAAGTTCTAGCCTCTTCCTCTGTATGCATATCATCAAGCACATATGCAGGGCATTACTGTCATCATGATAATGATGCTGGGGAGCATGAAGTGCCTCGTCAAATTCTATCTTCACCTTCTCCTTGGCTGCTTACCTATTTTTCCCTCAATTCATGTCTTTAGCTATGGCCCTAGAAATCTCATTAGCGCATCTAGTCACATTTGAGCAATTCCCAACCAAATGTTGTTCTCGTCTTGTGGCCCAACCGCCCATAATCTTTTTGTGACAATAGTCGCACTTTGTTTTCCTTTTATCACAATCAATCAGCACTCCGTGTTTCCATCAATCTCTCCACTATCACGACTCCTATCACATCTCCTACCTCCTCTTCCTCCCTCCTCGTTGCCTCCTCTGTCAACCATTATATATCACCCTAATACTGATGTATAGAAAAAAATAAGTCGTTATTAACATAGGCACATCATATGAGACCACTACAACAAATTATGAAATATTTTTTCATAATTATTTGTCAATAATATAATGACCTAATACAACAAATTAAATATTGTATAATATAACAAGAATCATTTACGCTTCTTAGCACTTCAAAATTACTTTCATATTTTTTTTATTTATTTTTCAAATCAAAACATAATATTTTTTCCTCTTTTTTGAATTATTAAATTACTTATCATATTTTTTTTTAAAATTAAAATAATTATTTATCAGTTGGAAAGACAATAGAGCCATAGATGGGCTAATGGTGATTAACACACGCGCGCACACACACACACATATATAATAGAGTTCCATCAAGGCTATATTAATCATACTTTTTTGTTAAATTTTTTGTTGATGGAAAATGCATTTTTTAAACAAAAAGAAAAATTTATAAAGAAAAAAAATGACATTTTGAGGTTGTAGATCGGCATCCAGTGTATTAACATATAAAAAACTCATCCCTAATAAACATTTATTTATATTACTATTTGCAAAAAAAGGGTTTTGGGGAAAGTGGTTTACCTTTTCAACCTTAGAAGTGTGTAGATCTTCAACAATAGGAGCCCTTGGAGTGATCTTCAACAACTTGAGGTGATGATGTGGTTAAATTCTTAAGTCTCCAACTAATTTAGTGTTTTCTAGGTGCAAAGAGGCAAAAGAGATCAAGATAGGAGAGATGAGGTCGAAATTTCGACCGCATCTCATGAAACATATGCTTTTATAAAGCGCACTTTGTGCCGTTCGGCGATATACTGAAATGTGGTACGAAATTTCGGCGAGATATCGAAATTTCAACCGAAACTTATACATTTTCTCATTTCATAGGTTATTTCTTTTCAACCAAAAAAAAAAATCCTGAAATTACCGAGATATCAGCGAGACACTGGTGAGATTTCAAACCATGATCCCAACTTAATGGGGTCGGCTACATGGATCCTTCCAAAAAAGGGGGGGGAAGGAAGACATGAAAAGATGAGAGATGAGAGATGAGAGATGAGAAAAGATGTGGGTAGGAAGATGAGAGTAAGAGGAAAGAGGCATAACCCAACAACTTAGGAGAAACTCAGCTAAATGGGGTCGGCTACTTGGAATCCTTGTCCTCCAATAGGCTCTATCCAAAGTTATACTTGGGACAAGACCGAGACTATGCATGTGATTCCTCACTAGTTCGCCCTATGGTCATTTTAGGCTTGCCCCCTACTCTTTTTGCTCCTTCAATCTATAATCAGATCACTCCTTATTAGTCCTTCTTCAGGCCTCCTTTGAACATGGCCATACCACCTCAAACAAATTTCGCAGAGCTTGTCATTCATCGGGGCAACTCCCAAATTATCTCTAATATGCTCATTCCTAGTTTTGTTGCACATCCATCTTAACATCCTCATCTCTGCTACACATGACTTTCTCTATATGACACTTCTTAACTGCCCAACATTTTACCCCATACATCTTAGTTGGTCACACAACTATCTTATAGAATTTTCCCTTAAGCCTTAAAGAGATACGTCGGTCACATATGACACAACACTCCGGAAGCACCTCTCCACTTCATCCATTCCACTTTAATTTCCTGTGAAACATCCTTTATGTCAAATTCATTATTTATGGTTGACCCTAGATATCTAAAATATTCATTTTGTGGAACCTCTAATGTAGAACTAGAATCATAAGTGATCTTAATCCCAGACAGGATCTGAAATTCTGGTTGAATAGAGAAGATGTCCTCCAATAGGCTTGGTTCTAGCTCTCAAACACTCTCTCATAGCAAACAAATAAAAGGAAAATAAGAAAAGAAAGAGAATTTAATGGAGGGTTGAGAAGAGGGAGAAGAACTAGTGAATGAGCATCTCACCCAATTGCATCCCATAGCGCAACAGCATAAGCCATCTTTTTTTTTTTTTTTTTTCCATTAATAAATTCGTGTTCAATGTTGTAGCCCCTTACAGACTTATATAGAAGACTCAAAACTGACTTAAACACTAAAAAAGAAAGGCCTAACCCAATCCCTAACTAGTTGGGAAACCTAAACTAACTAGGAAATTGAAATAACAAATGAAATAGATTCAAAACATGACTTTAACTAAACTAATGAATTAAATCTCGTTTTCCTACTTTCTACCCATATTATAGGCCCATTAAAGTGGCCTATTACAAAGAGAACCCCTGGGATCAAAAGCCCAACACATACATAACCCAACCCAAGGCTTATTTGCAATAAAATAAGCCCATTAAGTGACTTATCTGCATCAATATCTGTCATTGATTTTTACCATTTCATTATCCGTTATAGTGTGGCTAAAGTTACACATTATATACTCTGTCTTCAATCGACTAATCTTAAAACCTCATGTTTCTAAGGTTGATCTCCATAGGTTCAACTTAGTGTTGATCCATGCTTTAGTCTCATCCACCAAATTGATGTCATTGGCGAAGAGCGTACACCAGAGGACCCTCATTTGAATGCTCTTGGTTAATTCATCTATAATAAGTGCAAACAAATATGGGGTCTTAAGGCCAATCCTTGATGTAACCCAATCGTAATTGGGAATTCCTTGCCTTGACCTCCCACAGATACTAGTCACCGTGCCCTCATACATGTCCTTAATTATATCCACATATGTACTTGACACTTCTCTCTTTACTAGGACAGGTCGAATTGAATCTCTAGTAACTCTGTCATATGCTTTCTCTTGGTCAATAAAGATTGTGTGGAAATCCTTCTTGTGGGCTCTATAACTTTCCAATGAGTCTCCTCAATAGGTAGATAGCCTCTATTGTGGATCTACCCAGCGTAAATCCAAATTAGTTCTCCGAGATCTTAGTTTCTCTTTTCTCAGGCAGGCTTAAATAACCTTCTCCCCTAACTTTATAGTATGACCCACTAGTTCAATGCTTCTATGGTTATTGCAGCTTTGAATATCCCCTTTCTTTTTCTAGACCTGGACTGCAATGTTTCTCCTCCAATCAACTGGCATCTTTCTTATGGACATAATCTTGTTTGAACAACTTGGTTAACCAAACGACTCAACATACTCCTAGGGTTTTCCACACTTATATTGGGATCTCATCTGGATGTCTTGCCTACTTTCATCTTTCTCAAGGTTTTTTTAACTTCGATCACACTAACCTTTAATACATATCTATAATGTGTGGAGCCTTGTTGGTTAATGCAATCTTCCGGGTCCTTCATACTCGAACTATCTCCATTTAATAAAGCACTAATATATACTCATTCCATTTCTTCACAATATCCTCTTCTCCTACCAACACTCTTCCATCATCACTTTTGATACACCTCACTTGGTTGAAATCCTTACTCTTCCTTTCTCTCATTTTAGCTATTTTATATATAGCTTTTACCCCTTCTTTTGTGTTCAGATTAATATAAAAATCCTCATATTTTTTCGTCATGACCATGCCCACAATCTTCCTAGCTTCATTTTGGGCATCATAATACCTCTTCTTATCTTCTGAATCTTTAATTCTTTGCTAAGTCTTAAAACAAACTTTCTTGGTCTTAATGGCTGCTTGGACCTCCTCATCCCATCACCACGTCTCCCTAGGGGCATCATGTCTTTGCAGATTCCCTTGTAATTTTTATGTCTGTTTCTTAGAAAATTTTCATTTGTTTACGAGATTTTTAGATCTTTGGCCAAATCCATTTTAGCTGAAATTTGACATCCCACCATGTAGAACCTGTGGTCTACCTTATTCAAAGAATTTCATCCCTCTCCAATCTACCATGTGTCAGATATTTGTTTCAGTCTAGAGATGCCCTCTGGACTTGTTTGACTAGAACAATAGTTGAAATGCTGAGTAATTAATAGAATGGAAAAAGATATTTAATTGAATTATTTTGACTGGTCAAGCATTTTATTCAACAATTTTTCATCCAGTTAATTTATTAGGTGGCTCCAATCATTTCATCATGAGACATATGACAAGTTATAAGGGCTTATTGCATTCTACAGGTCCTATAACCTAAATGGGGGAGGTAGGTAGGTAGGATGAACCTTAGGTTCAGATTCCACACCCCTTTTAATAAGGTCCCAAATAAATCCCAAAACAGAAATAGGTCAAAGCAAGGATTAAAGTATCGGTATCAGTCACTGTATCGGTCGGGTAATTTTAAGAGATGTATTGAAGCGTATCATATCGTATCAGAGATACGAAAGATACGCAAGATATGCTAAAGATGCACACAAAAATGAACAAGATACACATGGAAATACACTTTTGCATAAAAAAAAAGTATAAATAAAATATATAACATGTAGCATGCATAAATTCTAAAATGGAGAACATGATATTGAGAGGCAAGTGCATTCAATTGAAATTGTTATGAAGGATGAGGTTTCTTATATGTAGTAATAGTCTATTGTTGACTTTTTGAGAAATTTAAAAATATATGAACAAATTGATTCAATAATTCATGGTTGATGCAATGTTTTAGTTTTACCTAAATTTACTCAAATCATAGCAAAAAACAAAAGTAAAGCAAAGATTTGAGAAAAAAAAATTGAGTCTTTTCAACTTATTTTGTGCTTTGTTTAGCGTCAATGGATGATTTTTTGTGCATCAATCCTCTGAAATCAGCTTGATCGTAGATTTTGAATCCTTTTTCTATGAATGATTCGAAGCCCCAAGTCCAAGAAATGACAGGGAGAAGAACAAGCTTTGTTTCGAAAGTGAAATGGGTTCTGTAGATATGTATCTTAAGGATCGGTGCGTATAGGTGCGTATTCATTGTGTATCGGTG
The DNA here is from genome assembly GCF_013358625.1 of Macadamia integrifolia. Lineage (NCBI taxonomy): Eukaryota > Viridiplantae > Streptophyta > Magnoliopsida > Proteales > Proteaceae > Macadamia > Macadamia integrifolia. The sequence continues at coordinate 92,654 of NW_024870489.1, forward strand.
TGTATCAATGTGTTTCATGTCGATATATTAGGATAAACTTCATTTAAGTGTATCGTATCGGTATCAGCCGTTACGATACGATACATACCGATACTTTAAACCTTGGTATCATCCGAAGAATGTTTCCAAGCTGTGAATCCAGTCCAAGTATTGCTCTAGATTATTATCTTCATAGAAATCAAGGACATCTAATTTGGCTCGTCTTGTAGCTCCATAGGGAGCTTCGTCTAAAGGTCGGCCAACCCCATATAGCGGAGGTGGTGGTGGTGGTGTATAATGTAGCGGTAGTGGTGGTGGTGCAACATGAGATGGTCCCTGTGAGACAAAATGGAATGGGACTTGTTCCTTTAGTTGAAGATGCCAGTCAGTCAATAAAAGTTTGCAGGGATGATGACATCATAGTTTGGAGGGAATTGACAATTGTCTTGAGGTTATCAACTTACAATCCTTGTTTCCTCCTTGTAGGAGTTGGAGTTGCTGAAGAACCGCACTGTTGGCCACTATGGTATAGGGTAGGAAGGAAGAATTTCGGATTTCAAACCCTCTTTGGGTCATTTATGGCCCAAGAATTAAACAACTCAAAACAATATGGCAGATGGTAGTTCTGTAAACGTATATAAGCTATGGACACTTTTTGGGCCAGACGAAAAATATGGGACTCAATGATAAATAGATTTAAAAGAGGAGGGCTATTTTGTACTTAAGAATAGAGATGGGATAAACAAGGTCAAGGATAATGGGAGAGGTATTTTGGGAAAATGAAGAGATATGGTGACATATAAAATACTATCAGCCATCTTTTTCAACCTCCCAGGATAAGAAAGGAGAACAAGAAACCAGCGGTAACCCAGCCAGCCTGCAGCAGTGGTAGCTCACTCAAGGATTCTCAGATGGGCCTGGAAATTTCAGGTGGGAGGTCGCTAACCAAGGTTCTATCTACTCCGGTTGGTAGATACTTGAAACAGAAAGCTGGAAAGCTAGTAGGGAAACCTACAACAGAGTTTAGCATTGATCTGCAGAGCCAGCAATAACCTCTGGTTTGATCTCACAGCAGGAAGGGGTTTGGGGATTAAACAATCAAGAGTCTACTCCCCAGAGGAAAGAGGACTTATCCTCGAAGTTACAGACCAACAGGACTGGTATTCTGTGAGTTCTAACGAACCCTTCCAAGTCCTGGGTACTGATTACGACATTGAAATCAGAGAAAAGGATAGGAGTAATTGTTGGGAAATACAAGGCAATAGGGGAGGGAAAAATAAACAAAGCAAAGGGAGAGGGAGAAGGAAAGGGAAAGGAGAAAAATAGAAGTAGGAGGGAAGCAGGGAGGAGAAGGGTGTATCATACCTGAGAGTAAGGGGAGGAATAACCAGCAGTCAACAGACTGCTAACGGGCCCCTCGGACTTACTCAAACAAAACCCAATTTAATTCTATAATTAAATGGGAATGGGGTAGGGTTACATATAGAGAGACTTACAAAAGACAAACTGAAATAGAGCCCTACTCTAACCAGGAAACACTCAAATCCTCCTACTTATCTATACCAAAAATTAAATAAAAGAAAGTGAAAATTACAAGATTAACCCCAAAACAAACAAACTCCTACCGACCCTTATTAGACCAAAAGCCAGGTTTTGTTTCAGTTCGCCTTGGTTTGGGTTTCCAGATCAGGTCATGCATGTCCAGCCAAGATAGCACTACTTCATCACACATATTGCTGCTGTTGAAGAAAAACGTTGCGGAGCCAAGAACGCTTTATCCATCACTAGCTGCATCTGCTGCTGTGAGAACCAGATCTGCTACCTCTGTCCAGCTATTCAGAATTGCTTCTTCTGTGGCTTGTGAGGGGATTTGGATCTATCCGTCTGATCAAGAGACATGGTGGCTGCTTTATCTAAATTTTATAACCATATGCCAAATATATTGTTTTAGTTAATTGCTAATTAAAAGGTTTCGAAATAGTGCTCCTGCTCATGAATTACTTACTAATTTATTCCCCTGTGTGTGTGTGTGTGTGTGTGTGTGTGTGTGCGCGTGTGTGTGTACTGATTTTGAGGTCAGATAAGTTGGAACTTGCTTTCTGAAGTGGTTGAAGTGCATGTTTGGTTCAGTATCCTCTGTTGTCTAAAACTTTCCTTATATAGCATATAATTAAAGTACCAGTTTACATTTTCATCAGCCTTCTCTATATTTATCTTGCCAATCTCCTTATGTCCTCAGAAGAACTAGGAAACATGCTTAGGAAGCACATGCACGTGGTCAGTTTCAATAGTTTTCCTTTTTTTCTATTTTCCTTTATTTATGAACTGTTCTTGGGTCATAGTATTTTACTTACAAAAATGTGCCTATTTAAGTTAGGGGCAGTATGTTCTTTTTCTGTTTTAGGGTAGCATTTCCTTTAGTTTTTTGAATGTTCTTAGGTCATAGTATTTTACTCATAGAAATGTGCCTCTTTAAGGTAGTGGAGTATGTTCTTTCTGTTTTATTTTTGGAGATATTGGTGATGGCATTCATTATTTCCTGAATACCTTGATTTTTTGTAGTTTGCCCAACTACACTGAAAAGGATATGCAGACAGCATGGGATCTCCAGATGGCCATCTCGAAAAATAAACAAGGTAAATCGTTCACTGAGAAAAATACAGACTGTGATTGACTCTGTGCAAGGCGTTGAAGGTGGACTGAAATTTGATCCCATAACTGGGGAACTTGTTGCGGCAGCATCTGTCGTCAAAGATTTGGAGGCACGAAACTACATGTACTCCCACAACAAAATTCAGGCTACTCGAAACCCAGATTCAACAATCCAAGATTTGACCCCAATATCTTCTGTCCCATATGCGGAGCGCGAGAGTTCTGCAGTGAAATTGGAAGATGAGGGATGTTCTAGAGATGCCCACCAAGTGGGGCCTATGGGGAGCATGCTTCTGTCTGATAAATACAAGGGAGAAAAAGAGAAAGACGGTACCCACCCTATTGGCTCTGGCCATAAGCCTAAATTTTCTGCATCAGATCCAGGGTTGCTGCTACCAGAGAAACTTGAAGCAATTCCTTGGGCGTACACTAAAGAAGTGCCTCAGGATTCATATTTTTCAAAGCAGAGATATGACACGCGGCGATCAAGCAAGAACTGTTTGGGTTTAGAAAGCTCTGACTATCATATCACATCTCTAAGTTCGAGCTCAATGCCAGCAGCTGATGAAATGGGAGTGGACTATGATGGGGTGGCTGAACATAACCAGCCCTCTTCTTCAGGAATGACAGATTCATCAAATGGTTCAGGCTCGATGATGCATGTTACTGCTTCAAGTTCTGTAAGCTTCCATATGAATGATCATTCAAAAGGAGAAAGGTCCATCAGGGATAATGGGGCTGCCATCACAGTGAAAGCTACTTACAAAGACGACACTGTGAGATTCAAGTTTGACCCTTGTGTAGGGTGTTTCCAGTTGTTTGAGGAGGTTGCAAAACGGTTCAAATTGCCAACAGGGGGATTCCAGCTCAAATACCTTGATGATGAGGAGGAGTGGGTCGTGTTGGTGAGTGACTCCGATTTGCAGGAATGTCTTGAGATAATGGACTCTATTGGGTCTCGTAATGTCAAGCTCATGGTACGTGATTTGTCATCTGCTGAGGGCAGCTCTGCCAGTAGCAATTGCTTATTCATGGGAGGCTCGTGAATAGCTAGGGACGGGAAACGGCTTGGTACTCGAGGGTCTGGTTTGTTTTGTTGCATGCTAATGATTTTGACGGATCGAACTGCAAGTTAATTCTCCATGAACTTACTTTGCTCTCGTATACCAGGCGACTTCAGAGGTCCGACCGAATATGCTTCACTGTTCTATATTGTGCTAATCAGTTGTAAGGATATGATGCAATCAATTCTCTGCGGATCCATTCTCGTTTTTTGTACATTATTACATTTTACAATTGACAAGTAATGAGCATATAGGGTTTTTAGATGTAAAGTCTGTAAATGATATGTTGTAATCTTCCAGAAATATCATCTTAATAACTTCCATTCTCATCTTCAATAGCTACAATTCTCTGAAGTTTCAGTAATATGCACATTACTGGAAGAGCAAACATTTATTTTTCTTGGTTAGAAAATCTATTGATTAAAACGGAGAACACTCCTGGGAACTGATACAGCACTAGCAGACGTAGCCCTTGTAACATAGAGATAATTACAATCATCAAAGAAAATAGATAAATATCTGATATCATCTTGTTGGCTATTTTTGGCAATCACGGGGCAGATGGTGAAATGCGTGGGCATGTTAGAGTCATACAACTCAACAGAATGTGATGGAATAAAAATCCAAATTCTAATCGGAGACAAAGTGAGATCTTACAGTTTCTCGATTACTCTTAAGGACTTTGAAGTAAAAAACAAAACTCACAAGGAAGAAGAAGGACATAATCCATATTAATGGAGAATAGTCATAACGAAACACGGGCCGCCATGTTAGGTATAGAATTCATGTTCATGGAAAAACAATCATAATGAAACACAAGCTACCATTAGTAGTATAAAATTCATGTTAATGGAAAACAATCTGGGAAAAACATGGGCTGCCATGAACGATAGCTAAGACCATCATAACGAAGTATGGGCCATCATAAAGATAAAAATACAAAATTGAAAAGAAAAATAAAAGATAAATTAATGATGTTCTTTGATCTGTTGGAAATCATTTTTATATCCTTGAATTTTCATAATAGCAATAGCCCATACATGAGAGTAGTTATAATTGTTCAAACTACTGAAACAACCAAGGATTAAAGTATTAGTATTGGTTGCCGTATCAGTTGGCTAAAATTATGATACATATCGGAGGGTATATTGTATCAGAGATATGTTAAGATACGCTAAAGATACGCATTTATAGACTTTGCATAAAAAAAAATAGTAAAAAAACTATTTATAACATCATGCATAAACATAAAAATAGAGAACACTGAAAGATAAGTGTATTCATGTGAAATTGTTCAAAAGGATGAGGTTTCTTACATATAATAATGGTACATTGTTGACTTTCTAAGTGATTTAAAATCTATGAAAAATTGATGCAATATTTTAATTTTTTTTGCCTAAATCCACTCTAACATAGAGAGAGAGAAAAAAAAAAAAAAAAGAGAGAAGAATATCATAAACTTAATTGTTTTGATCTTACCATCCAGCTTCTTATAGAAAATACTCCTAGAACACTGCAAAACAAATGGCAGTAACATGAGCAATCATGACATGAGACAATGTTAAATTTTACGGAAGGATCAACACACTTGGCTTGTCGCAAGGACAAATAACATTAAATGATAATGATGATACTAGTTGTAATGATTCTTACATGATGCGGTGAATTCTAACGAGCATAGTATACTGGAGGGAAGCTATGTACATTAATTAACAGGAGGCACCGGGTTGAACAGGTGCAATAACCCTCTAATGGTAAAGTTAGAATCTCATGACAAGGTATTTTAAGTACTCAAGAGTCGATCCCCCTTCTGTAGGCTTACCTTTTGCATTTATAGACCATGTTCCACCTGTCGTTCTAGTTTCCTTGCTCTCCAAGACTCTTGCGGTAATGGGAAGAATCTGAATATTCCTTGCCTTGTAGGAGTTGGAGTTCCTTTAGGAACTTGCAATGGCGCTTGCGTCGTATCTTTGGAAGATTCCTAGCGGTATATTCTCCTTTCTTTTAGGAGTCCGTTGCTACGAGTGGTCTTGTGTGTAGAATCTTGAGTGGGAGGGTTTACTAGTTGGCACCATGTGGATTACCTCCTTATAAGGAGTCCAGCTAAAGGGTTGCGGGTCAAGATCCAGATCAAGGTCTTGTTTGAATAACAGACAAGGCAGGGACTCGTGAAGCCAGAGTCGAGGCGAGGACTCAACGGGTCTTGGGACGAGGCTTATGCTCATCCCACTATGGGTGAGGCGAGGGCTCGGTGGGTCTTTGGATGAGGCATAGGCTCGTCGCGTTCTGGATGAGGTGAGGGCTCAACAAGTCTTAGGACGAGGCATAGGCTTGTCCCATTCTGGCTTAGGTGAGGGCTTGGGGGGTCTTAGGACGAGGCGTAGGCTCATTCCACTTTGATCGAGGCGAGGGATCACTCTGGCCGAGGCAAGGGCTCCTACTACTATTATCCCAGATTCAACGGCAGGGCCAATAGCGTATAAGGACACATCATAGGCCTCCAACTTTGGTGAGCCCGGTAGGGTTATCAGAGCTAATAGAGTTGGGTCTGAAATAGGGGAGCTAGCCTGCATTTATGGCCTTGGTCGTTCATCGTTTCCTCAGGACGTGAACTTCCCAAAGGTCGCCATGTGTCTGATGCAACGGTTGTACCTCGAGAATGGCAACCGTTGTTACACCCGTGCCCTAATACGATCTAATTTGAACTGTTGTAATAGGTCTCAGACCGGGAGTGGAAAGTACCATCGGGTTTTGGCTCATGGTAGCTCATTGTAAAAGGGGGAGAGATGACCCCACTTACTCATGTATTGCTTGCCAATCCAACTGGAGGGGATTCAAGCCTTTCGACTCTAGACAGTAAGTGACTTGACACTCCGCACCCAAATCCCCGCACATACCAAAATTGTCAGAGAACCATGCACATAGCCTAGGGCAACCACCCATGCAAGAACTACTTGAGGACAACAGGCAGTTAAGGCACAACACTGCCTTGACCACCAAAAACAGCCTGAGTCTGGACCCGGTGGGGTGAACCGATGGCCTAACAGGCTATTGGTTGGGTTCCAATGTCATGGACCCCACCACCCGCATCGTGAACAACCCGACCCCGTGTACTCTCCCACACCTTCCTCATGACTTGTACTCCATATGGGTTTAAGGAGGTGGGCCCACATGTCTCGAATCGTGGAATGACCCAATTTGATCAGATATGGGCCAACCAAGCAAGCCTTAAGTATGTGACTTAGTATAAATAGGAGAGGTGAGTTCATTTCTCACCTCTCACTTGTACAAAATGTGGGAGAGGGAAAGAAGAGGAGAGAAAGGAAGAAAAAGAAGAGGAAGAAGGGGGAAGAACTCACCTTGGCTCCTGGCTGCCCGCATAGTTGCCAGAATCCTTGTTGGAGGTAAATATCATTTCTCTTACCTCTCTCTCTCTTCATTTTGAACTGGCATAGTTGGGCAAGAGGTGAGTCATCACCCTGGCACCTCCCGAAGCTCAGGGAATGATCATTTCACCTCCCTGGTGTGATTGCCGAGCTCAAACCAAGTCAGGTGAGCTTCGGCAACACTTGTGACTAAATGACCATCTAGGGTGTTGATATTTCGATTGTCGTATCTTCCAAATGGCCCGTAGGAACACCCTCTATAAACTCCATGAAACAAATCTCGACGATCGGGCCCGAGTTGAAAAGCCCCAAATCCATGGGTAAGCTTTTGTGTTTCCATCGAAAACAACCACCGAAAACACCTGGGCATGAATCCGATGGGTTGTTTTCAATGAACATGCAGCCCTTATGAGCTCTCTACCAGTGCTACCGGATTCACATATGTTTGGTGGGTTTTCACTTGTTTCCAGTGAGGTGAATCCGGTGACACCCTAGACTGTCAAGGTTTGATAGTACCCATACCCTTTGGGGGTAACCCCTATGGGTCCCTTCCTACATTCCCGACACGCATTGTTGACGGTTACCTTTGTGCCTAGGACAGAGATGTGCATGTACTCCGAGGCCAGTAGTGAGTTGAACACCCGGTTGACACACTTGGAGACTTATTCAATCAAATACAACCAAGGTGAGGGATGGTTAACTTTTGTTTTCGGATTGTTTAATTATTTTAAAACTACTCACGTGTTAGGATTTTCACATGATTATTTAATTGCTTAAATGACTATGATGTTCATAACATGTTATATTATTGCATAGTATATTGTTGTTGGAATTGGAACTGATATGAGATGTATGTTGTGAGACGAAATCTGGTGTGGCCGAGGTGGTTCCGACACCGTGATTACCATATAGATGTTGCATTTATTATGTTGTGAGATGGAATCATGTGTGGCTGAGGTGGTTCCGGTACCGTGATTGACGTATGGTTGTTGCATTCATTCATTGATTATGTGCATTAGATTAGACGTAGTTGCAGATTACACTTTGTGGCCGATGATAATTCAAGTATCATATACTCCGGGACTGTATTTGGGAATGGATATGCTTTGTGGACAATGATAATTCTGGTGTTGCATAATCCATACTCAACTTCTTTATATGCTAGAATAGGTATATAGTCGTGGGTTACACTTTGTGGCAGATGGTATTTCGGTATCGTGTACCCCAGGACTATACATGGAAATGGACCCATTCGTGGCCAATGGTAATTCCAGTGTCGTGTGGTCCATACTAATTGTATAATTATGCAAGGCAAGTAGGATATTGTGGTTAGGTGACATTCCCAATGCTAGCAAGGGGTAAGGTGTTGGATAACCTAATGGTGGTATGTTCGATTAACCTTTCCGGAATGCCACACCCGCAGTATGATGTGATTTTTGCCAGAGGTGGGAACTAGTCTGATGTAGCCAATGGTAATTCCGGTGCCATGACTGCCAGGAGGGGGTTATCAGGGGTTTGCTAGGTGACGGGACCAACAGACTCCTAATCACAACCAGGGTTTGTATCGTTAGGATGCTAATGTGGGAGTGCCGGGCCCAGGGATACAGCCTGATGTGTCGTATTTATCAGACTTAGTTGTATTGTTAGGTAGTTTAATAAATAAATGGATCGCGTCATTCGCATCATGGACTATGTGTTTATTTTTGTACTCATGCCATCATGATTTACTTTATGTATGTGGATAGTTGTGCTTGATTGTGCATGAACCCCACCCTTTACTGAGCTAGTTGGAGCTCACCCCTCGCGGACATTGCTTTTTAGATGATGATGATGCAGGTACCATAGTACTGATGGGATGTGACTCTACCTCCGCATTGAGTACAGAGTGATAGACTGGTGGATGCCAAAAGCAGAAGAGCATAACCAGGATTGCTCATGCGACACCTGTGCTTATGTGGCACCTTGAGTGGTTGGGTGTCATTATTCAGATACCAAATTGTGAATGGTATTCTTTTTGGGCTTATTATTTATAAGTTGTGGATATTTGTTCATGAATAACTTGGTTATGATTATACAGTATCATTTATATGATTCCCCATTTTAAGTATGATTCTACTATGATATACTCTGATTTTATTGTAATTTATTGGGTTCTGTGTGTGAGATTGTGAATGTTAAGGTACTGCTATCAGAGATCCTGGTAGGTTGGTAAGACAAGTAAGCGTGTTACTCACACCATTGGTATTCCTAATGGTAAGTTAGGATTACTGTAATTGAGGTGTGACAGCTTGGTATTAGAGTGGCAATGCTCTGCCTTAACTCATAATCTTACTCAAACCTTGATTTGGGGATTAGGAATAAGAATAAAAATCTCAAAGGCAATAAATAATAGAATTACACAAGTAGGAGACAAGTTTAAGTGTTAAAGCCATTCACTGAATAAGGAACTTGAATACAAGAGCTTACATTAATTTTCTTAAAATAAATGACAGAAAGTAGGAAATCCCAACTAGCCTAAAAATCTAGGAATTCAAATGACATAAGCAAACGATAGAAAATAAAATGCAAACTAACAATTAGAACATCAGAACTATAAAAAAGCCGGTTGTGCCGCAAAACATAAAACGGGAAATCCTAAGACTATCGTGACAACATAAGTCACTACTGCTGATTCTACTCCTGGCCTTGAGCTTGGTTCTAATAAAGAATGGCAAGGTGGAAGATCATTGCCTGCATCTGTGTCTCAAGGGAGGCCACTCGATTGTCCAGAAAGCAGTAACTCCTATCCACACTCTCTAGTCGAGTATCCATCCTCCTCAGTAGGTTGGTGGTGGTATCTAGCCATCTAGGCAAGCCATCATGTCATTAATTCCATAGGGCCTCGAACCCCTAGTGCCACTGGATGAGGAGGCAACAGTAGTGCCCATAGTCTATGGGTTAGGTGGTGGAACCACCCCAGTAGGAGGCACATGTGGAGGGATAATAGGGTCGACACTCTATGACCCTCCTGGTCACCATCATGACCACCCCCATCACCACCTCCCGACTAACCCTCTACATCCATTGGTTGCTCTCCTACAGCTTCATCCTCGGCTACCTCATCCATATTGAGTTTCATCTTTTTCAAAGATTCTTGGTTGAAGTCCAAAACATCAACCCCCAGACTCTTTTTGTCCTCCAGCTCCACCCAAAAATACGTGAATACCTCGGTTAGGATCCGACCATAACAGAGGTTTCCGGCCCTATGCGCCCCCGCCCCAGCTTTTGTCACCATGGTACACATCAACAGATAGGGAAGATGGATTGACAGCCCCATATAGACACAATGCGTAATATAGGCTTGCAGGATAGATACCTTATCAAAGTGTCCGCTAGCAGGAAGGATATTCAGCTGAATGATCTGGCACACGACCTTTGGTGTAGCCCAATAGTTGGCAGTTAGGTGCCATCCAGAACCCTCCTTTGTGAGCATGTTGTCTAACTCTGCCTGGACGTCAAAGTTCTAGAACTAGTAAGATAGGGTTCTGGGAGGGCAATAAGCCAGTACCCCTACATTAGAGACCATCAGAATGTTGGCCAGCTCTGCCATGCCAAAGGAGATATTGACTCCCTTTACCCTCGAGGTGATCCTCATCCCCTCAGAACCATAGTTCTCATATCGCAGGTTACAATATAAGAGCCTCACAAGCCGTGGGTAGTACTTCATATTTGGCTTCAATATGCGGTACCACCCTATAACATTGAAACGTTGATGGATGCGGAATCGTCAAAAGTCCCTTACACACACATTCTTGCTCGGATCAACATTTCGATACTCAAAACTGTCCCAGCAATCCTGTTCCTCCACAGACCGGAACAATTGGTGATCGTATTGCTCCTCCACAGGAATAACTAGTTGCGGTTCGTCGACAACACGACGAGGATGAATACGACGACCAGACATGGTTGCAACAAAATGTTCCTAGGGTTTAAGAAGAAAAAAACCTAAGTTAGGAAGAATGACTAAAACCAAAGAGCAAAACTAGGTCAGAGAAGAAGAAGAACTCACCTTGGATGCGTGTTCTTCGGCAATCGGGCACAAAATCACAAGGAGAATATGGGGAATGGCTGGGTAGACCTTCCTTGGTCGTTTCTCCGCTTTCTCCAATTGATAGAATAGGGTTTGGTGTGAATATTGGCAAACCAGAGTGTAGGTATCATGGACCTCCATCGGGATTGCGATATGGTGCATAGCGCGTGTACACACGCTAGGGTTCGACCCTAATGAGATGAGATAGTATCCCCTGGTCATCAAATGCCAAGGGGGGGATATACGTTATGGGTAAAAGGGAGTCGCCACCTAGAACCGGGTCTAGGACCCATAAATGTCTCCCCCAATCAAGGGAGAGATTAATGACTCTGATGGATAAGGTTGGTTTGCACCAAGATTCTAGACAAGTGTCAAGTGACAGACTAGGAAGGTGTTAGGCACCCAGTCTGCCTGGCCCTAAGGCCGATCTCTTTTTGTTTGATCAAAATTTGTTTGTACCCTACTAACTAGTCCTAAATCTAGGTCACTGAAAACCCTAAACTAGGTATCTAAGCATGACATGTAAAAACCCTAAGCCAAGTGTCTAAATTATGCTAGCTAGGTTATGATGCAAATAATGAAATGATTACGCTAATTAAATAAGCCTAAACCTAGGATTAGTTTAGCAACTTATGAAACCCCCTAAATTAAACCTAGATGGATGATCAATGAATTTGTGAGATCCTAAATTGAATTAATTAAAATGATTAAACCCAATCCCTAGTAATTTGTGAAATAAATTATTGCAATCCTACTTAATCTAATTGGTAAAAATATTTTTAAATTAAATGGGGCCTAATTAAATTAGAAAAGTTAAATGGGCTAATTACATTAAATGGAAGCATTTTACTAGTCTACCTAATCTAGTTTAGGAAGATTAAACTGAACCTATGGTTTAATTAAATAAATTATGAAACCTAATTGCCCTAATTATGTTTATCTTGAGCTAATCCTAAAATAAATTAAGCTTTTTAACATCGAATCATCAAGTATAAAAAAAAGACATGTTAATAAACACGAAGCATGGCAAACATGATATTGGCTAACCTATCTAAATCTAATGATTATCAATATGGCAAGATATCCGAATCTAAATTAAATACACAATTAATTCTAAAGGGACACTCTATTTGAGATAAAAAGAAATGGACCGAAATGGGTTCATTTTTATCAACACGAAAACCCAAGTAACGCACCTAATGCTACGAGCCGGTTTGAGGGGGGGCTAGCCACGCCCGTACTGACCTAGACTATGGCACATAGACCCATTTGCTGATTCAAAACCCTAATTTAATAAAAATTAGTGAAACCCTATGGTTATCATATGATTCAAAAATAATGAGCAAAACCCAATCGGTTTCAGCCCTTGATCCTAAGGGGCTGGATTAGAGTGACCCTAGGACTCCATATGGAATCCCCTAAAAGTATTAATTAAAACACGGTGAAGGAAAAGGTGAAATAGGAGAAATATCACACAATGATAGGGGTTGGGGAGTATATTACAATTTGAATTACAAAAATAAATAAATAAATAAATAAAATAAAAAACTGGAATGAATAAAAAAAAGAAAATGAACACAAAAAAAAGAAAAATAAAAAAAAAAGAGATAGAAGAGAAGGAGATGGGGTTTCGGCCATAAACTTCTATACTGTCCTGATCGGAGAAGAAGGGGACACTGTGGGGGAGAAATCTACTTTCGGCCAAGGAAAAGAATGGAGGAGAAGGGATAAGAAGGGGATTGAGAGGACAGTAGCAGCCTCGGCACTATTGCACCTTCAACTAAAGAAGATGGAATCTCACTGAAGCTATTGCTGCTGCTGCCGAAGGCATCGATGGAGCTGGTGGTGCTGCGGCAGTCGGAGTTTCACCAAGAAATGGGTTGGAGAAAGACACACAGTGTTCGTCAGTCATAAAGAGTGTGATGACGGCGGCGGCTAGGTTCTTACAAAGAACAGAAGATGGAGGATAAGATGAGAAGAAGAAGAGAGGTGAATAGGTGGTTGTAGGTTCGTGGATATGGCAGCAAGTAACAGAAAAGAAAAAGAAAAAGGAGAGAAGAAGAAGAAGACACGAGAAGAAGAAAGGTGCGGCTGCAGGTTCGGTTGCAGCAGCAGGGAAGGAGAAGAGAAAGGAGGAGAATGGTGCGACTGCAGGTTCGGTTGCAGCAGCAAGGAAGAAGAAGAGAAAAAGAAGAAGAAGGAAGAGGAGGAGAAGGAGAAGGAGAAGGAGAAGGAGAAGAAGAAGAAGGAGAAGGAGAAGGAGAAGGAGAAGAAGAAGGAGGAGAAGAGGAAGGAGGAGAAGAAGAAGAAGGAAGAAGAAGAAGAAGAAGAAGAAGAAGAAGGAGAAGAAGGAGAAGTAGGAGAAGGAGGAGAAGGAGAAGAAGAAGAAGAAGAAGAAGAAGAAGAAGAAGAAGAAGAAGAAGAAGGAGGAGAAGAAGGAGAAGAAGGAGAAGAAGAAGGAGAAGGAGAAGGAGGAGAAGGAGAAGGAGAAGGAGAAGGAGAAGGGGAAGAAGAAGAAGAAGGAGAAGAAGAAGGAGGAGGAGGAGAAGGAGGAGGAGAAGGAGAAGGAGAAGGAGAAGGAGGAGGAGAAGGAGAAGAAGGAGGAGGAGAAGAAGAAGAAGAAGGAGAAGGAGAAGGAGAAGGAGAAGAAGGAGAAGGAGAAGGAGAAGGAGGAGAAGAAGGAGAAGGAGAAGAGGAGAAGAAGGAGAAGAAGAAGAAGAAGAAGGAGGAGAAGGAGAAGGAGGAGAAGGAGAAGAAGGAGAAGAAGAAGAAGAAGAATAAGAAGAAGAAGGAGGAGGAGGAGGAGGAGGAGTTGTGGGTTCGGTGGCTGCCGGTTAGTGGTTGCAGTAGCAGGGAAGAAAAAGAGAAGAAGAGAAGAAGAAGAAGAAGGGAAGGAGGAGAGAAGTTTTAGGTTCGGTGGCTGCCGGTTAGTGGTTGCAGCAGCAGGGAAGAAGAAAAGAAAAAGAAGAAGAAGAAGGAGGAGGAGTTGGAGGTTCGGTGGCTGCCGGTTAGTGGTTGCAGCAGCAGGGAAGAAAAAGAGAAGAAGAGAAGAAAAAGAAGGGAAGGAGGAGAGAAGTTGCAGGTTCGGTGGCCTCCGGTTAGTGGTTGTAGCAGCAGGGAAGAAGAAAAGAAAAAGAAGAAGAAGAAGAAGAAGACAAGGAGGAGAAGTTGCAGGTCCGGTGGCTGCCGGTTAGTGGTTGCAGCAGCATGGAGGAAAAGAGAAGAAGAGAAGAAGGAGAAGAGAGTGGAGAGGGGCGGCTGGAGAAGAAAGATGGAAGAGTGGAAGAAGAAGGATTAGGTTACATGTAGGATTCTGATCTAAGGGTCTAGATTAAAAGAACAAAAAAACAATTTAAAAAAAAAACTAAACCAAATCAAATCTACTTAAGTAAACATGTTAAAAAAAAAAACAATTAAACCTAATTAATCTAAAAGAATCAATTAAACCTAAATACCTTTAATTGGACTGGAATAAATCAATTCACATCTAATAAACCGTATTGAACCAAACTGAAACTAATTAAACATAATTAATTTGAATAAAACAATTATTAATAAATTAGAAACTAAGCTATTAAATTAGATAAACTAGTTCTAAATTGCAATTAGGAGAAGAAAAATACCTTAAACCCGGCTTTAATCAAGAAACAAGGGGAGATAACCCTTGTGCTTCAAGCCCAAAATCGAATTGAACCGGACTAGGTCTCCCGGCTCAAAGAAGGATTACACATTCAAAATTTTATACTTGGAGGGATTATTTATTTAGAGAGAGAGAATTAGCAAAAACCTTCATGGGGCCATATTCCTTCTCCCAAATTTTTCCCTCTTTTCTTAGAAGAGAGGAAGGGCTATTCTTATAACCTTGAGACTTGGGACAATTCTCTCTTATTTCCGATGTGGGACTAAAAAACTAGAGAGAATTGTCCAAAAAGGCTTGGTGGCACTCTTTGGTTGCTCGGAATGGAATTTGATACCGAACTTTTCAAACCGCTTGTCAGAATTTGACGTGTAATATGTCGTTAGAAAGCTTAATCCCAGCACTATCCAATGATGTAAGACACGATTGTAGTCTCGACCAGAAACCTTTAGAGAAAGCGGGCGTTGATTTGCATAGTTCTCGCATCAAAGTGTAATGTCCGACTTAAGGGGACAAACAACAATAATCCACAACATCAAATTCTAATTTTTGAAAATATTTTCTATTGAAAGTTTATAGGAAAAAAATGGTCATTTTCTACTCTAAATTTGAAAATCCAACATGTAATCCTTCATATTTCATCATTTGGTGGAGGTGCAAATGCAAATGCAAAACGAGCGATAAGACCAAAGGTAGGAAATGTCGATCGATAACACATGCGAAATCAGGTAGCGTGTGGATGCTACTATGATTAAAAACCTACCATGGTTGGTCAATATAGAGGTAATGCCCAAACTGTGTGACACCAAAAATTCAAGTTTCTAGCCGCGTGGCTGTCAACCTTGGGATTCTCTACAGGGGATGATCATCCTCGCACAGCGGTGCTTAGCTGGGATCAACAACGGTGCTGGGTTGTGATCCTAAGGATTCTCAAAAAGTTGGTGTGGATAGTCCTCGCGCAACGGTGCTCAGCTGGGATCGATAGCAGTGCTTAGTTATGATCCTAAGGATTTTCAAAAAGTTGGTGTGGATAGTCCTCGTGCAGTGGTGCTCAACTGGGATCGATAGCAATGCTCAGCTATGATCCTAACCATTCTCAAAAAGTTGGTGCGGATAGTCTGTATTGGCAGTCGTGTAAGACTATGAACCTTGAGATTCTCTACAGGGGATGATCATCCTCGCACAGCGGTGCTCAGTTGGGATCAACAACGGTGCTCGGTTGTGATCCTAAGGATTCTCAAAAAGTTGGTGCGGATAGTCCTTATTGGCAGTCGGAAGACTATAAACCTTGGGATTCTCTGCAAGGGATGATCATCCTCGCATAGTGATGCTCAGCTGGGATCAACAACAGTGCTCGGTTGTGATCCTAAGGATTCTCAAAAAGTTGGTGTGGATAGTCCTTGCGCAGCGGTGCTCAGCTGGGATCGATAGCGGTGCTCAGCTATGATCCTAAGGATTCTCGACAAATTGGTGCAGATAGTCCTCCTTGGCAGTCGTGCACGACTATGAACCTTGGGATTCTCTATAGGGGATGATCATCCTCGCACAATGGTGCTCAGTTGGGATCAACAACGGTGCTCGGTTGTGATCCTGAGGATTCTTACGAAATTGGTGCCAACGATGTGTTTGGTTGTGCACCTACATTGGAATTAGCAAAGGAAAACTTGGGAGATTCTGAATCTCAAATACCTGAATAAGGACATGAAGCTTAGCAAAGTTAGCAACAAACAACTGCATTGAATTTAAGAGATCGCAATGGTGTTCGAGATGCCATCACATGCCGAATCCACGAGAGGTTTAGATCCGAAAGCCAAGGGGCTTGGAAAGAGCACCATCATATGAAGGTTAGTGGTTAGTAAAAACACACAAAGCCCATATGCTCATGAAGGAGAATGTTGTTAGTAGATTGATCATCATAAAGGACAAAGTCTTTTCATTGAAAGGAAAAGAAATGGCGCCACGGCTACTACAAGTTTTGAAAAGCAGGAAGGTGGGGAATGACTCCTCAGTAAACACTGCCCAGACCAAAAGATCTTCAATTTAACAACCTTAACCTAGGCAAGCCAAATGGTTCCACGAGGCTGCAATGGAATTCACCAAACCTTCTGTTAAAGCCTCTGTGATAGGTGTGGTACCCACATCCCCTAGAGCACCCTGAGCCTAGAGCACCCTGAGGTAAACCGAATTAACGCATGAAGCGAGCCGGTATGTAGGAGGTATGGGATATGCCTAACAACCTGACATAGTCACAGCTAGAAGTGTGTAAAACAGGGTTCCGAACTGACCACCAATGGACTTCCCACCTGATGCTTCGCTCCGTGAGGGCTCCCAGTCACTCAGGCCAATTTGTTGCATAATGGTAGTTAAAGGTCTGAATTCGCTTGAAATACTAAAATGGTTCCAAATGAGCTGTAACCAAAGGTTGGACCAACTGAAGGCGCTCGACTAACCATACCTGGAGGAGGGCGAAGCACCCATTAAAGTCACTGGTGCAAAAATTTCGACGACCGGTCATAATATCAAGTCCTCTCAAAGTCTCTGCCAAAACAGTAGGGATAATGTCGCAACCTTGTCTCAACTACCGGATGACGTTGATGATAATGGGTAAGCCTCCACACTTAAGGGAATGTAATAAATAATGAGCGATCATGCAGAAAAGGAAAGCATTCCTTCGATGCACCCTAAAGTTTTCAGTATTTGATCGAAGTGGGGCAAACTCCTGGATAACAACATAAAGATTGATTCGATCACTTGCCATGAATCGCCTCGCCTCTTTAGCACTCCAACCGAAAAATTCTCGAATTTCTATTGAGCTAACGGGTTACAGTGTTGGGTGAAAAACATCTCCCCGATGATTGTAAACAAGACAAGCTCAAAATTCTTCCAGAGTAGGGAAAATTTCCACAGTTCCGAATCGAAAAACATGAAGTTCTCGGATCCAGAAACGAGATGCCTCATGTATTAAAGCACGACATGGACTGATGCGCTGGAGCTGAAAGAGTGCATAAAGGTGCACTTCTTCAAGGACTTCAGGGTCATCGTCCCTCATTGGTACCATCCATCGGCGGAAAGCAACATCCATGATAATAATGGGAGCAAAAAAACACAACTCGGATTTCCTGGGTACATCATAAAATGTAAGTTAAGGAAAGGACCAACTTACAGGAAAATATCATATGACACATCCACCAAAAGTATACTGATTTTTTTTTTCGCTTGTCATTTGCAAAAGCAAAGAACCCTTTGAGCCAATTTAGAAAATGTAAGATTGGTCTCTCAGATGACCGCGATCATGTCTGGGCCCAAATCCTAAACTAAAACAGATGTTAAGACAGACATACCGAAGGAAACTATCCCGATGGTTCTGCCACGGGTAAAGTAAGGATACTACTTTGGATAGCGACCTCACGAGAAGGATCACGCTGACTAAAGAAAAAGTTAAGCTAAAAGAGGGGCTATTGAAAACTCTTGGGAACTGTCGAATAGGAGAACGGTAGATGGAGTCTTCGAGCCAGATCAAGACAATTATTTTCAAGGATGACGAGTTCACGAGAGAAATCACGTCAATCAAAATAGTCGTTTTGAAAAAAGGACTAAAGATGAAAACTCTTTGGAATCCGCCAAATTTGAGAGACGGTGGAAAGAGTTCTTAGTCGGACTCGATCACCTCCTGATGATAAGAGTAGCGAGAAACCATTTGTCTGAAAGGGGAAAGGGATAGCTAAAAATGGAAAATTAGGTCAAACCCGCTATGAGGTGTGGCGGAAATTGACCAAGCTTGATTTTGACTTTCAAGCTGCCTACGTATCCTAAAAATCTAGGAATCAGATTGAGCGTAGTTTATGCCTCAAAGGCAGTTTTCCTTCATTGCATTCCCCCCCCCCTTTTTTTTTTTTTGAATGCAGAGGCTAAACATAATACTTTTTTAGCTGATCTAAGTTGGTTGAAATAACCTAGAGGGGGGGTGAATAGGTTATACTAGTGAAATTTTAACTCTTTTCGATGTATAGAACACAAGTGTGATTGTAATTTAAAACAATGCGGAATAAAAAAAATAGGCACAATCACACAACACAAGATTTATAGTGGTTCGACTCAATCCGAGTCTAGTCCACTCCCTACAAGAATCCTCTTGTAAGGTATTCCACTAGTTCTCCCTTTCAGTACAGTAGGTAGGGAAGAAAACCTTTACAATCTTTTTCACGGATAAGAGTATCCTTACAAATCTCCTTTTCAGGCAGAGAGACGCCTTCGCAATCTCTTTTAGAGGTAGAGAGAGACCTTTCTCTTTTTAGGATAAGAGTATCCTTACAATCCTAAGTACAGTCTAGAATTGTAAAAAAAAAACAGAAAATAAGGAATAGTGGAATAAGAGGAATACCTCAAGTATGGTGCAAATGAGAGTGAATAATAAATGATGAGTGATGCACCTTATGTAAAGTCCTCTCTTACGGCTTTGACTTGCACAGGAGAGAGTAGAGAACTTTAATTAAGACTGAAGCCTCTTCTTTGGGATTTGTGTAACAGAATAACTCAAGTAGAATAAACTTCTCTAATTCTTGCAATAATGCTCTTTAAGCTCTTTCTTAATGAATAATTAATTAAGAGTGATTAGGGTATTTATAGGTGAACTTAGTGAAGCATTTTAGGTAGGGAATCAAGCTCTAACGGACATATTCTGGGTATACCGGTCGACCGCCATTAGTAGCCGGTCGACCGCTAAGAGCCGTTGTAGGCAAAAAAATAGCCGTTGGAGTACTTCCAGACAGGCACCGGTCGACCGGGACTTTCAGCCGGTCGACCGCCTATGGTCTCGGACAGGTCCGGTCGACCGGAGCTTCCAGTCGGTCGATCGCCTATAGTCTCGGTTGGTTCCGGTCGACCGGGGCTTCCAGCCGGTCGACCGTCAACATGACATGCTCTGTCATACTGACCAGTCACCAGTGTTTTGACTATAACTTTTTGGTCCGACCTTGGATTGATTTGAGATCAGTTGTGTTGGACTCACAACTCAATTTCCTACAACTTCTATGAAGGTTTCATCTCCTGATACTAAATTTAAGATTCCCTAAATACCCTTGAGTTAGGTTACTCTGTGTTCCACACCACTTAGAAATTTTCCATACCTACTCAAGCATGCTCTATGATCATTCTAATATGATGCAATGCACATGCATGAGGTGAGTGCATATAAGTATTTGGAAATTACAAATTACATTAAAAATAACTAATCTATCCTAGTGGTCTTCTTCTTCACTTGAATCTTCCATTCTTTAGCCCTTCATCTTCTTTCCTTCTTGTTTGTTGTTTCATGTCTTTAAGCTTAGCTTCATGTCTTGATTCGACCTTTGATCTTCTAAGAGTTTCTTCAAGCTAATCACACTTTAACAATCAAGTTAAAGATGTATGTTTGTTTGTTAACACCAAAACATGGCAAGGAGTGTGAACATGTTTCCCAACAATCTCCCCCTTTTTGGTGATGACAAACAAACATAGACAATGAAACCAAATACAAGAAATAATTTGACTATCTCTGTGTAAAGATCAATAGATAATGAAATGCAGAGCCAGAAAGGAAACAAGGATAGATAAAGTCATTTTCATAAACAGTTTAAAGATAATATTATCATTGTCATTATCATTCTGATACCAATTGTCATTGTCAGAAGTTATCTTCTCCCCCTTTTGTCAACAGCAAAAAGGTAATCAAACCGAAAAAAAAAATACTCCCCCTGAGTATGTGCCACATAGAAGAAGTAGCATAAGTTCAACTTTCCATAAATGTCAAAGTATATAATAAAAAGCGACTGAAACAAACATAAAATTTGCAAGAAGAAAACATAAGTTCTAATTTGCTGCATCCTCATCCTCCATGTCCGTCTCGTCATTGTCTTCTGCATCATCCTCAGTGTCTTCTTCGTTGCGGAGGAGCTTGAGAATCTCATTCTGCTTTCTTTCCATTTTTTCCAACTGAGCAAGGATGATATTTCCAACTTTCTGAAGATCAGCAACAGTTGCATAGGCTGAGGTCTCATCACTGCCTGGTTGTTGTGGCTGGCAGGGTCCAGCAGTAGCCTTTTTGGAGTGTGTGGACTGTTGGGGAAGAAGATGCATCTTTCGAATGGTGGAAATATTGATCTCTTGGGGAAAGGGATCAAATGATTCACCAGAAAAATCTACTTGAAAGTGGTCCATGATTTGGCAAATCATCCGTCCATAGGGTAGATTTCCCTTTTGAAGTCTATCACCATGGGTAATCATTGTTTTGAGCAGGATGTAAGGAAGGTTGATGGGTACACTTTTGCAAACACAGTAGGTAAGATAGGCATGAAATGGGGAGACTTCATCTCTATGACCACTCTTTGGGAGAATGTTATAAGAGATGATAAGATTGACAATCCTCCCTATATCCGTAAGTTCTTTAGCATTAATTTTGTGTGTATTAGCATATTCCTTCATAATGCTAGAATACACACAGTCAACATCCATGAATTGTTCTATGTAGGTCTTGGATTGGTAGTACTTGAGGTCCCCTACCACAGAAATATCTAGGATTTCTCCTAAAATTAGGATGTCGAGGTCTATTGGAACGCCCTTAACATAGGAATGGACCATAAGGATGTCACCTTCACCAGAGAAGGTAAGATTGCAAAAGAACATTTTGACTAAATGGGGATAACAATGGGAGTCAAGTTTGAGAATGTTACCCCATCCCAAAGCATCAAAAAGTTCTTTGATGTCATACCTGGATAAAGAGTCGGTATCGATGGTCCTACCTTGCTCTATGTTGCGAGAGATGTAGAGATCCCATGATTCTTGAGCAATGGTGGAGGAGAACCATGGATCTTTGTCAGTGGCCTTCCTTTTTCCTTTATGAGCCACGGTTTTCTTACCTCTATTTGGGCGGTGAGAGTCCATGATGATTAGAGGGGTAAGAGAGAAAGAGATGCAAGGGTTTTGGGAGATGAATAGGAATGAATCTCAAGAGGAATGAAGTTCTAGGTTAGGGTTTTGGACCAAATAGGATTCCAAAGTTGTGGAAAAAATGGGTTAAAAAGTTGATTTTAAAGAGTTAAGAATCGAATTTTCGGCGGCGTCGGTCGACCGGTATATTGTGGCGGTCGACCGGTCTCCCTTTCGGTTAGAGGCGGTCGACCGGAAGTCCTTGGCGGTCGACCGTAAAACCATTCGGTCAGTGGCGGTCGACCGGTATACAGGGGCGGTCGACCGGTTGATTCTAAAAAAACTTTATTGCAGTGGAAAGGATTTTTCAAGTCCGGGCTTTTGGAAAGAATTTTCAAAAAGGAATGTTTATTTAACCAAACGGGTTACAAATGCCAAGTTCCTTCCTTAGGAAACTAAAACGCTCTTCACCAAGAGGTTTAGTAAATATATCTGCGAGTTGTTTATCAGTTTCAATGAATTCTAGAGAGACATCACCATTTTGAATGGTGTCTCGTAGAAAGTGGTGTCGAATATCAATGTGCTTTGCCCTTGAGTGTAGAATGGGATTTTTACTCAAGTTTATGGCGCTGGTGTTATCGCACATGATTGGGCAAGATTCGAAACGCACTCCAAAGTCCTGGAGAGTTTGTTTCATCCAAAGGATTTGAGCACAACATCTACCAGCTGCAACATATTCAGCTTCTGTGGTAGATAAAGCAACGGAGTTTTGTTTCTTGCTAAACCAAGAGACAAGGCAAGAGCCGAGAAAGTGACAAGTACCACTGGTACTTTTTCTGTCAATATGGCAACCTGCAAAATCAGCATCTGAAAAGCTGACCAAGTCAAGGGGTTGGTTTTTGGGGTACCATAACCCAACATCACAAGTGCTTTTCAGATATTTAAAGATTCTTTTTACAGCAGTGAGGTGTGATCTCTTGGGATCAGCTTGAAACCGAGCACATGCACATACACTGTACATGATGTCAGGTCTACTTGCTATTAGATATAGAAGGCTTCCGATCATGCCTCTATATTTAGTTACATCCTCAGAAGGTCCATTCTCATCCTTGGTTAGTTTCAAGGATGAGCTCATCGGAGTGTCTGAAGATTTTTGACTGTTAATGTCAAATTTCTTTAGCAGCTCCTTGGTGTATTTGCTTTAATTTATGAAAATTCCATTATCAGTCTGTTTTATTTGAAGTCCAAGGAAGAAATTTAACTCTCCCATCATCTCATTTCAAATTCATTGCTCATTTTGTTACTGAATTCAGTACACATTCTCTCATTGGTTGAGCCAAAAATGATATCATCTACATAGATTTGAACAATGAGTATGTCATTCTTCTTTGACATCCATTTGATATAGTCATGCAAAAGCTAGTACATTCTAATGGACTCCAACCTTGCTACTGGTGCATAGGTTCATCTTGCTTTGTTTCTCACTATTGATTGCATACCTCTCGGGTTTTAGATCTAGTCTGGATTTCTCCATCTAGATCTCCTATGATGTTTTCTAGGGGATGGTTCCTATGAGGAATGACTTCCTTAGGTAGTGTTTCTAATTTTTCTATGATAGCATCATTTGAATCATTAAGAGAAATATCATTAGTTTTGTTTTTAAGTTCATCAATAATATCATCATCATCAGCAAAATCGTGTTGAGTGAGTA
>NW_024870489.1:116074-154291 GCF_013358625.1 Macadamia integrifolia
AGGTAGAGAGAGACCTTTCTCTTTTTAGGATAAGAGTATCCTTACAATCCTAAGTACAGTCTAGAATTGTAAAAAAAAAAACAAAAAATAAAGAAATAGTGGAATAAGAGGAATACCTCAAGTATGGTGCAAATGAGAGTGAATAATAAATGATGAGTGATGCACCTTATGTAAAGTCCTCTCTTACGGTTTTGACTTGCACAGGAGAGAGTAGAGGACTTTGATTAGGACTGAAGCCTCTTCTTTGGGATTTGTGTAACAGAATAACTCAAGTAGAATAAACTTCTCTAATGCTTGCAATAATGCTCTTTAAGCTCTTTCTTAATAAATAATTAATTAAGAGTGATTAGGGTATTTATAGGTGAACTTAGTGAAGCATTTTAGGTAGGGAATCAAGCTCTAACGGACATATTCTGGGTATACCGGTCGACCGCCATTAGTAGCCAGTCGACCGCTAAGAGCCGTTGTAGGCAAAAAATAGCCGTTGGAGTACTTCCAGACAGGCACCGGTCGACCCAGACTTTCAGCCGGTCGATCGCCTATGGTCTCGGACAGGTCCGGTCGACCGGAGCTTCCAGTCGGTCGACCGCCTATGGTCTCGATTGGTTTCGGTCGACCGGGGCTTCCAGCCGGTCGATCGTCAACATGACATGCTCTGTCATACTGACCAGTCACCAGTGTTTTGACTATAACTTTTTGGTCCGACCTTGGATTGATTTGAGATCAGTTGTGTTGGACTCACAACTCAATTTCCTACAACTTCTATGAGGTTTCATCTCCTGATACTAACTTTAAGATTCCCTAAATACCCTTGAGTTAGGTTACTGTGTGTTCCACACCACTTAGAAATTTTCCATACCTACTCAAGTATGTTCTATGGTCATTCTAATATGATGCAATGCACATGCATGAGGTGAGTGCATATAAGTATGTGGAAATTACAAATTACATTAAAAATAACTAATCTGTCCTAGTGGTCTTCTTCTTCACTTGAATCTTCCATTCTTTAGCCCTTCATCTTCTTTCCTTCTTGTTTGCTGTTTCATGTCTTTAAGCTTAGCTTCATGTCTTGATTCGACCTTTGATCTTCTAAGGGTTTCTTCAAGCTAATCACACTTTAACAATCAAGTTAAAGATGTATGTTTGTTTGTTAATACCAAAACATGGCAAGGAGTGTGAACATGTTTCCCAACAATCTCCCCCTTTTTGGTGATGACAAACAAACATAGACAATGAAACCAAATACAAGAAATAATTTGACTATCTCTGTGTAAAGATCAATAGATAATGAAATGCAGAGCCAGAAAGTAAACAAGGATAGATAAAGTCATTGTCATAAACAGTTTAAAGATAATACTATCATTGTCATTATCATTCTGATACCAATTGTCATTGTCAGAAGCTATCTTCTCCCCCTTTTGTCAACAGCAAAAAGGTAATCAAACCGAAAAAAAAATACTCCCCCTCCAAGTTTTATTTTTCCAATACCAGCAATCTTTCCTTTGCTGTCATCTCCAAAGGAGACCCATCCTCCATCATAGTCTCGTAAGCTTGAGAATAGGTTCTTGTTGGATGTCATGTGTTTGGAGCATCCACTGTCGATGACCCATTCAGCTTCCACCTTATTCTTCAAGCAAACCTATAACAGAAATTTAATCGTACATTGGTCCCCATAATCTCATGGGTCCACCATTGTTAGTGTCAAACTTCCCGACTGGAACCCAAATGGTTTTGTACTTTTTAGGATTTTGGTTCTGCCTTTGGAATGGCCTTAGGTTTCTTTGAGTCCTTTGAATTTCATAAGATCCATTTGATCTTGGAGTATAGTATCTATAGAGTCCTTGGTTTTGGTATTTCCCTTGTGGTCTATAAGTCTTACTAGGATAATTCTTGTATCCTTGGAATTGCCTTTGGGGCCTCTCAATAGAGTACTCTCTATGAGGTTGGGTTTTTCTATACCTGGGCATAGGTCTAGAGTTTTCTTGAAGCCTATATTGCCTTCTTAGGGGTGTGTAGTAGTAGGCATGGTTTACTCTTGATCTCTCAGTTTGAGAGTTGGGCTTTTTCTTGAGGTGACACTGTTTTATGGAATGTCCTGACTTTTTACAAAAACCACAGTTAATGTAGGAGGTGGATGGTTGGTTTCTTTGGTCACCCCTTCTTGGATTTCTATATGGATTTTGTCCATTGTAACCCAGTCCTTCTCTTTCATTTGGACTCTTCCTTTGAGAACCTAGAAGGTTGTCAAGGTTCTTTTGCCCCTGGGTAAAGGTGCAGAGGGTGGAGTTCAACTTAAAGTTTTCTTCCTCCAGTTCACTTACCTTTGATGTTAGTGCCTCCACTCTCTTATTTAGTGTTTCAACCTCCTTTTCAAGTTTACTTTTATCAGACTCTAATTTTATACTTTCTTCATATAAGGCCTCGAAGGCTTCTTGAAGTTCCTCATTAGAGTCCCTTACTAAAAGTTCAGGTTGAATTTTACATACCTCTTGTTCTTCATCTCCGATGGCCATCAAGGTGAGGTTGGTGACTTCTTCTCCAAATTCACTTTTCTCTTCATCACTTGAGTCCCATGTAGCTACATAGGCCTTTCTTTTTGATTTATTTGGGCATTCAGTTCTGAAATGTCCAGGCTTTCTGCACTCAAAACACACTATGTCTTTAGTAGGAATTTCCTTGGGTTTAATTTTTGTTTTACCTTTTTCCCCATAGGATTTGTCACCGTAGGATTTGTTCTTGTGTTGGAATCTTCCTTTCTGTTTGAGGAATTTGTTGAATTTCCTCGTGATGAGTGAAATTTCCTTTTCCATGTCGAATTCTTCATCTTCTTCATCATCACTTACTTCTTCGATAGGTTGAGTTGATTTTAGCGCTATGGTTCTCCTTTTCTCAGAATTTGGTTTGTCGGCATTCAGCTCTACTTCATGCGTTTGGAGAGATCCAAGCAAGTAGTCCAAGGAGATTTTCATCAAATCTTTGGCTTCTTCGATTGCTGTTTTCTTGGGTCTCCAAGCTGCAGGTAAGGCTCTTAAGATTTTTCTGACTTTCTCAGCGTTAGTATAAGTCTTGCCTAAACCTTTAAGATTATTCACAATGTCAGTAAATCTAGTGAACATAGAAGTTATTGACTCATCTTCTTTCATAGAGAATGACTCGTAATCAGAGACAAGTTGATCTACCTTCCTTTCTTTTACCTCTGCTGTACCTTCGTGTGTGACAAGAAGAATATCCCAAATTTCTTTAGCCGTGTCACATGCAATGACTCGGTTGAACTCTTGTTCATTGAGGGCACATTGAAGGAATGTAATGGCACGGAAGTTGTACTGGATGAGGGTGATGTCTTCAGCTGTCCATTCTCCTTCATCCTTAGGTACTGTCTTTCCATCAACTATCTTGGTGATAGTGTATGGTCCATTCTCTATGGCTCTCCATACAAGAATGTTGTGACCACACACAAAATTCTTGAATCCACACTTCCAGAAAGAAAAGTTTTCTCCATTAAAGTACGGGGGTCTCGAGGCGTTCATGCCTTCTGGTGGTCCTTGGAATGTGGTCATGGTCTTTGACTCACTTTAAGACAACTTAGTCTTATATATTGAGCTCCCGCTCTGATACCAATTGAAATAACCTAGAGGGGGGGTGAATAGGTTATACTAGTGAAATTTTAACTCTTTTCGATGTATAGAACACAAGTGTGATTGTAATTTAAAACAATGCGCAATAAATAAAATAGGCACAATCACACAACACAAGATTTATAGTGGTTCGACTCAATCCGAGTCTAGTCCATTCCCTACAAGAATCCTCTTGTAAGGTATTCCACTAGTTCTCCCTTTCAGTACAGTAGGTAGGGAAGAAAACCTTTACAATCTTTTTCACGGATAAGAGTATCCTTACAAATCTCCTTTTCAGGCAGAGAGACGCCTTCACAATCTCTTTTAGAGGTAGAGAGAGACCTTTCTCTTTTTAGGATAAGAGTATCCTTACAATCCTAAGTACAGTCTAGAATTGTAAATAAAAACAGAAAATAATGAAATAGTGGAATAAGAGGAATACCTCAAGTATGGTGCAAATGAGAGTGAATAATAAATGATGAGTGATGCACCTTATGTAAAGTCCTCTCTTACGGCTTTGACTTGCACAAGAGAGAGTAGAGGACTTTGATTAAGACTGAAGCCTCTTCTTTGGGATTTGTGTAACAGAATAACTCAAGTGGAATAAACTTCTCTAATGCTTGCAATAATGCTCTTTAAGCTCTTTCTTAATCAATTAATTAATTAAGAGTGATTAGGGTATTTATAGGTGAACTTAGTGAAGCATTTTAGGTAGGGAATCAAGCTCTAACGGACATATTCTGGGTATACCGGTCGACCGCCATTAGTAGCCGGTCGACCGCTAAGAGCCGTTGTAGGCAAAAAATAGCCGTTGGAGTACTTCCAGACAGGCACCGGTCGACCGGGACTTTCAGCCGGTCGACCGCCTATGGTCTCGGACAGGTCCGGTCGACCGGAGATTCCAGTCGGTCGACCGCCTATGGTCTCGGTTGGTTCCGGTCGACCGGGGCTTCCAGCCGGTCGACCATCAACATGACATGCTCTGTCATACTGACCAGTCACCAGTGTTTTGACTCTAACTTTTTGGTCCGACCTTGGATTGATTTGAGATCAGTTGTGTTGGACTCACAACTCAATTTCCTACAACTTCTATGAAGGTTTCATCTCCTAATACTAACTTTAAGATTCCCTAAATACCCTTGAGTTAGGTTACTGTGTGTTCCACACCACTTAGAAATTTTTCATACCTACTCAAGCATGCTCTATGGTCATTCTAATATGATGCAATGCACATGCATGAAGTGAGTGCATATAAGTATGTGGAAATTACAAATTACATTAAAAATAACTAATCTGTCCTAGTGATCTTCTTCTTCACTTGATTCTTCCATTCTTTAGCCCTTCATCTTCTTTCCTTCTTGTTTGCTGTTTCATGTCTTTAAGCTAAGCTTCATGTCTTGATTCGACCTTTGATCTTCTAAGGGTTTCTTCAAGCTAATCACACTTTAACAATCAAGTTAAAGATGTATGTTTGTTTGTTAACACCAAAACATGGCAAGGAGTGTGGACATGTTTCCCAACAGTATGACTTCCGCTGAAATACAGAAATTACTTTCTTTAGTTGTGTGTGTGCTATGTAGTGGTTACTGCGTCAGATGATCCTGACAGGTTTGGGTTAACATATGTTAACTCGATCACCGATCCGATTCTGTGAAAATGGGGTGTGATAGTTACCGCCTATAAAGAAGATGAGAATCGCATGGGGAATATTCCAGATATAGAAGACGAGTCTGTTAAGGAAACAAGTTCCTTGGAATCCATAACTCCCTAATCAAGGCACCCTTTGGACTCTGAGATAAATCTCTTCTCTACCAATAAGGAAACTAATTCAAATTTGGAATTAGAGTCAAATATGGAAGCTAACACTAGCCTAGAGATCGTGCTTGGCTAAGACAATAAGTTGGATGATCTAGATTTGGATATGGAGGAGAATACTCATGACCCGTATGGTATTTCTGGCCCATTTACGATGCACAGCACTGGGAATGCTCACCAGGCTGTGGTAAACCAGGATGGAGTGCACCGTAGCCTGAGATATGCAAGTCGTGGGGACCATACCAATGGAGGTGGTGGTGCAGGCAGGTCAGAATACCTCGAGGTAGGGAGAATGAGCAGTGTTAGGGAGGTTGACTTAGCTACCTTACAAAGGGAAACGGAGCAGGCAGGTTGGGTAAGAAAACAGAAGAAAAAGGGTAAGTAGGTCTCTACAGCTGATCGGTCTCTTGCTAGGACTGATGAGACCACCTCTCATATGTGATCATGAAGGTCCTTTTCTGGAACATTCATGGTCAAGGTTGCTGCCAAGGGAACCTTATCTAAAGTTGTTCATTATCATTCCCCTGATTTAATCTGCATCACTAAACCAATGATTTCTAAGGCTAAGTTTCCATGGCTATTTTTCAATAAGCTCGGCTTTGCATCTGAGTTAATTTTTAATGAAAGGGCTTACTCGCACCCCAATCTTTGGATTATGTGGAAGCAAAATTTAAAAAAGCCAATTGTGTTCTCCATGTCTGAACAACAGATTTCCTTTCATATTGAGTGGAAGGGAAGGGTTTTAAACATTACACTGGTGCATGCCAAGTGCTTAAGAGCTGAGAGAAAGGATCTTTGGTTGGAGTCAGTCGCTACCCCCTCAAGTAGTCATAGAATGATTATTAGGGATTTTAACACGACCTTTTTTGATCATGAGAGAAGAAGGCCTGGAAGATTTTGTTTAGGAGTTGCCTCTGAATTTGGCGCCATGGTTGATGCCACCTCCATGATCTAAATTTCCTCCTTTGGAAGGAAGTTCACTTGGAGCAATAACAGAAGGACAAGTAATGTGGCAGTTGTCCTGGATAGAACTTTTGTGAACGAAGACTGGTTAAAAGCTTTTAATGACTACCCTCAAAAGCTTCTCCCCCATATTGCTTCAGATCATGCTCCTCTATTGGTTTGCTCTAGCTCATCTACCAAACCCAAGAATTGACCTTTTAGAATTAACAAGCTTTGGTTGGACCACCCTGAGTTTGTTGATATGATTTAGGAAGCTTGGAGTATGGACCTGGTGGGATCTTCTACCTATATCTTAGCTCAGAAGTTGACACGATTAAAGCCGACCATTAAATCATGGTCAAAAGGGACCTTTCCAGATCAAATGGCTGAAGGAAGGGGACATATGCTCTAGATTCTTTCATGTTATGGCTCACATCAAGAGATCGAGAAACACTATTGGAGCATTCTCATAGAGAATAGGGTTGAGATCTGCAATCATGATCAGTTGGGGAATTTAGTTGGCCGATTTCTATGGGGTTTTCCATAAGAGAATCGAGTTTGATAATCACCCCCATATTTTTAATTGCATTCCTAATGTTCTTCAAAACTTAGACAGACTCACACTAGAATTTATTCCCTCTGATGATGAGATCAAAAGAGCAATGTGGGACCTGGATCCAGATAGCTCACCAAGGCCGGATGGGTGCTCGAGAGCTTTCTTCAGAACTTGTTGGGAGGTTATGAATATAGACGTCTGCAGAGCTGTGACGGGTTTCTTCTCATCAGGTATTCTCCCTCATGGAATCAATAATAACATTTTGCTATTAATTCCTAAGGTGGATGAAACCAGATCCCTAGATAAATTTTGTCCATTATGTATCGGGAATTTTTTCTGCAAAATTCTTTCAAAAATCATAGCTTCCCGCATCTCTGCTGTTCTTCCTAGAATTATTTCTTAGGAGCAAGGTGTGTATCAGAAAGGCAAAGTCATCCAGACTAATATTGGGTTGGCTTCTAAACTTGCCAACCTGATGGGCAACTCATCCAGGGGAGGCAGGCTTGGCTTGAAGGTGGATATAAGAAAAGTATTTGACAATATTTCATGGGATTTTCTATTTTATGTCCTTAGTAGATTTGGCTTTGGCTTTTCTAACACTATGATTGGATGAATTCACACGATTCTAAGGTCTACCAGAATATATGTTCTGCTCAACAGTGGTCCTGTGGTTTACTCTGATGTTAGTAGAGGCCTCTGGCAAGGCAACCCCATCTCTCCCATCTTATTCATCATTGCTGAGGAAGTTCTCTGTTATGGGTTGAAGGATATGGCTACTAAGAGTCTCATCAAACCTATTGATGGCCCTCTTGGAGCTAACATTCCTACTCACCTCTTATTCGCAGATGATGTCTTCATATTCATGAATGCTTCAAAATGGTATGTCAAAAACCTAAGAGCTTTTCTTGACCTCTATCAAAGTTGCTTTGGTCAGTTTTTTAATATAAAAAAAAAAAAAAAAGCAAATTGTTTTTGGGAAATATTCCTTCTGCGAGGAAACAATGGATTTCTAAAGAGTTGAATATTCCAACATGTAACTTTTTCACCAAATATCTGGGAGTTGAAATCTTTCAAGGCTGAGTCAAAAGGGACCCCCTTCTCCCTGTGATGGATAAAATTAAAGAAAAATTAGATGGTTGGAAGGGAAAACTTCTTTCCATGGCTGGTAGAGTTGAGCTATTCAAATCTGTCATATCCAGAATGCCCTTGCATAGCTTTTCTATATATTGGTGGCCTGCCACATTGATTAAATTCCATGAAACATGGATGCGGAATTTCATTTGGACGGGGAAGACAGATCTTCCAAAACCATCACTGTTATGGGACTAGGTTTGTAAACGAAAGAAGGAGGGAGTTCTCGGTCTAAGAAGGCTCAGGGATATTAACAAGGCCCTTATTGCTAAAATGGCCTGAAAGATCAAGCATGAAGACTCTCATCTAAGCAGTCTTATCAAATCTAGATTTATGACTAGCTCTGGCAGACCCAAGAGGGCTTACAAATGCTCTTCCATTTGGCCTGGGGTGAGGAGAATTTGGAAGTTCGTTTCTGATAATGAACAATGGATCATTGGCAATGGAAGAAACATAGACTTCTGGAGAGACAACTGGTTGGGTGCTCATTCCATATGGGAGCAGTTGGACATGGGGGAGGACGTATTTTACAACCTCTCTCCTTCTATGGCTGACTTCATTAAGGATGGTGTCTGGACGCTCCCTTGGGCGGAATCTAATTTTTTAAATGAAATCTTCCAATGAGTTAGGGATATAAAGCTCCCATCGTTGCCTATGGAGGACCGCTGCATTTGGAGCTTAGAACCAATGGGTTCTTTCACTGTCAAGCCTACCTGGAATGCTCTTAGTCTCCTCCTCTTTGGTTTCTTGGGCTAATGTTATTTGGAATAAGTTTCTTTTTCCAAGGCTCTCTACCCTAGGTTGGCACTGGCTGCATAACAAGCTGCCTACTGATGAGCGGATTCAGGCCAAAAAGGTATCCATCTCCCTTCTAGATGCGACCTTGGTGGCAACTGTTCTGAGTCTTCCCCCCACTTATTTCTCGATTGCAGCTTCTCAACTAAGTTATAGAGGAAAGTCTCAAACTAATTTAATGTAGACTAGGCCACAAAAGACTCAGTGACTGATATGGTCATTTGGTGGCGTAACAAGGGCAATGGGTGGTCTTTGAAGATGGCCTGGTTGACTAGCATGATTTCCACGATGGCTGCTATCTAGAATGAAAGAAATTTGAGGCGCTTTGTGGAAAAAATGAGAAGTGCTGCAATTGTTTTTCGTGCTATTAAAGGAGATATTAGCTTCCTTTGCAGCAGACATAAATTCTCTCCCTAATCCATGGAGGACCTTACTCTCTACAGAAGACTAAATCTGGAAATTGCTTCCAACAGTAGACAATCTATCTTAGAAGTGCATTAGTGCAAGCCTATTCAGTCTTGGGTGAAGCTTAATGTTGATGGGTGCTCCCTGGGAAAGCCTGCTCGAGCAGGTGGTGGAGGCATCTTTCGAGACCATGATGGTAGAATGATGCGTTGTTTCAATTTCTACTTAGGCCAATTTGATTCCAGTTTCTCTACTGAGATTTGGTGTATCATCAAAGGCATCACTCTCGTTTGTGATTTGAATATTCCCCTCCTTTGGATTGAGTCTGACTCCTCAGCGGTTGTCTCCCTCTTTCACTATAGACTCATACCTTGGTTTGTGTATTAAGAATGGTCCCATCTTCTTTCATATCTGAATTCTATTGAGTAGAAGATTTCCCACTGCTTCAGGGAAGCGAATCCTATCGCTGATTTCCTAGCTAAGGCAGTGGCTTTGTCTGGAGTCTCTAGTGATGAGGTTACCCTTCCCCCTATGATGATTAATGAGATGATCACAGATGAAGTGGGTCATCTCCGATATAGATTCTATTGTTAGCAATGGTAAGCCTCTACTGATGGCAATGCCGAAAGTGGAGTGTCACACCCCATTCCATACAGAATCGGATCGGTGACCAAGTAAACACCTGTTAACCCAAAACCAGCTAGGATCATCTAATACAGTAACCATAGCACAACATACACACACTCTAAACCAAGAAGATTATGTATATCAGTAGAAGTCTTACATGTATTTATTTGTAAATACCCCAATACTCTTAATACCCAAATTGTATTATATAATATCTTTACATGTGGGCCCGTAGGCATAATATATACATAATAAATACAATTTAAACATCTAGAGTACAAAAGGGGTAACATTTTAAAATAATCAAAAAGAGTCTCAGTATGGTATCAATGTTGCTGACCCACAATACAACTACCACACATGCACTCGGCCCCGTGCCCGAGATCTTCAGGGACCTACCAGTCCCCGAATGAAAACTCCACGGTGGATCTCAGCTCTAGCTCCTCAGTTAAAAAACCTGCAAGATCATGTAAAAATAGTGTGCATGTGGGATGAGCTCACTAACCTAGTAAGTGAAAAGAAAGACCATATAAGTATATGCAATATAAATGAACTTATATATGTGCAGTTTATTTTATTATCTTAGTCCACCTAGACAACAATTCTAAGTCATAGGTAATGTGCTACTAGCAACCACAGTGTGCGTATGCTCCAGGCACAATCCAAGAACCCCATCTTGAGAGACGCCTATAGGATTACCGGAGAAGACAACCATTGGTACCGAAAAAGTAAATTGCTAACCCACGGCAACATTAAAAAAAATGCTGACCCACAGTGACATTAAAGTAAATTGCTGATCCATGGCGACATTAAAGTAAATTACCGACCATGATGACATTAAATTAAAAGCAGTATGATTGGCCATCTTGATATATCACCGTAGTTGTCGATAGTCCTAATGATCAGTCGGGCGTACTTCTAACCGCCACAGTTGGTTCACAGCCTCGGGCTTCCCCCAGTGATATACCCAGCACCTAAACCCTGCTGGGAAGGGTCGTAGCATAGGGATATACCATTCCTAATCACATGCTCCAATGTGAGATAGTACGATTGCATAGTTCCACCCCATCCCATTCCACGGGTCACCAATGCATTCGTGACCAAGCCGACTACAGTATCTAGTCTAGCAAGCATCATATTCAATAGTTTAAAGTCATATGTCTCATATCACAAACAAGAATAGGCATTTAACAATTAAAGATATCAGCATGTCAAATCATAATTGAATTTCATAATGCACACGTCAATGCATGCAATGGCACTCGTGGATGACTAGTCTATAGAATAATAATATAATAACATAGCTAGTCTACAACCAAAATGATATGATGCAATGTCTTCTTCCCACTTACCTAATTGGGTACAACAATCACCTCTAATATGAGGAAGATCCGACGTGTGATGACGTAAGCTTCTGGCACAACTTATCATAAAAATAGTTGGATTTAGTATACCTCCACTTTAGGATCATAACTAGTGAGGTATGATGATCCCAATAAGTTTAGAATCATTAGAGTAGATTACCCGACAAATTTGGGCTCAATTGGGACCCGAGAAGTCAGATTGGTTTGTTAACTGGTGGTCTAGGTACCCACTGGTCCTCGCCCACCGGTCGGGCCAGAAGCCTAACCAAGATAGGTGTGGAATGGTGGGTCCAATCATTCCCAGGCACCCACCAATCAGAACTGAAATTTTTGATATTCTCTTCCATTCTTCATCCCATATTGGGGAAATCACCATGGGTTGATTCAACTGCATTTTTCACCAATCTAAGGCTCCAAATTATGATTTCAACCTAGATCTAAGGTCGATCTAAAGTCTTAAGCGTGGATCTTACCTCTTTGCACAAGAATCACCTAAAAATCCCAAATCTTCTCTTTAGCTCAAGAGATCAACAAATGCTTCACAAATCTTGCAAGTCTTTCTCTAAATCCTTCATAAATAACATGTAGGACCTTTATAAAACCTTAGATTCACATTATTAAGAGATAATAACAAGATCTAACGGATTGCTACCAAAATCAAAGGGTTTCACTTAGGGTTTCATAAGGGTTTAAGGGATATGGACTTTACTCACCTCAAATCATAGATCTTGAGATGAGGATCATTAATCTGGTGTTGGATTCAAGAGATCTGACCCTGGTGACACACCATGATCATCTTTCTCCCCATTTTCTTCTTCCTTCCTCTCTCATCTTTCTTCTTTTTCTCTGTCTTCTTTACTTTTCTCACTCACTGTGTAAAACAATAAATGAGGTGAAAGAAAGGTAATAAATGTTATTTACAATGGGGTCAAAATATCTAAAGACTAGAGTGGTAGGTCACACCGGTGGGTCCGACCCACCTATGACCACCCACCAGTCGGTCAAAATTTAGTTTTCAATGGGACCCAGCCCCAACACTTATTTCACTCCCAGTAATTGATTAATACGCGTACTTGACATAAAATACGGCTATGTACCTTTATTGTGCGTACATGGTCTCGTGATACATGCAAGTGCACTGTTTGAGTACGAGGACTTCACTAGGCACTGACTCCAACTTATTTGGTCAACCCGAGTTCAGAGTCACTCTTGCCATCATGTTTCATAAGGTATTCGAATCGGCTCTCTCGAGTTCAGGTCCTACAAGACCAAATCGAACCACCTGAGAAATTAGATCGGATTTAGAAAGTAGGGTATCATATGGAGACTTTTTTTTTCGCTAAAGGATAATTTTTATTAAAATGAAAAGAGAAAGGAAAATTACACCAACAAGCATTGCCATCAGTAGGGAGAGGGAGAAAGGAAAATATTAGCAGAATCTATAACTCAGTCTTCTAGTAGCGTCTCTGCTAAGAAGCTCCACAACATGACCTGGGAAATTTACATTAGATCTAGAGATCCCAGTCTTCACCGCATCTCTTGCTAAGAAATCCGCAATGGAATTCCCTTCTCTGACAATGTGAGATATTTTCCAATTAATCCCATCCAAGTATGGTTTTAGCATGGCCCATCGTTGAGCTGTAAACTAGGGGATCTTTCGTTGCTGCACCAGCATCACAACTGAAGAGGAGTCAGACTCAACCCAGAGCTGGTTAAAGCCCAAGTCTCAAGCACGAATTAAACCTTCCATGAGCCCTTCCATCTCAAAGTGAAACACCCCTGTAACCCCCACAAAGATTTTATATGATCCTAGAACTCTACCCAGACAGTCTCTAAAAACTCCGCCAACACTTGTATGCCCTGGATTTCCAATCGAGCTGCCGTCAAAATTTTATTTGACCCAGTTTACCTGAGGCTTACACCAATGAACCTCTAAAATTGGTCTGACAGGAATTCCTTGCCCCATCAACCCCAATTTTCTACAGCACATCATATCAGCCATGGATCTAATCGCTCCTTTAGTATTTGGTTCGCACCTTTTTAACTCCTCAATAATAAAAAGGCACACATACCTGGAGTGTCTGTAACCTTCATCATGCCTTCTCAAGTTTCTTTCTCTCCAGATATTGTCTACCACAATAACAATCCCCATCATCCAAGCTTCATTACAAAAGGCCTGATTTAGTGCCCTTTTCCACCATTGAAAAAGCATAGGAATGGATAAAGGAGGCGACCATCCAATGTCAAAACACCCGCAGAAGAAGGACCAAATTTCATTCACAAAGGGGCAATGAAGGAAAAGGTGATCCAGGGATTCTTCATCCACACCACATAAATTGCATTTAGAGGCAAGAGTGATGCCTTTCCTCCTCACCACCTCGTCCAAGGGCAACTTTCTGTGGATCAGGCGCCATCCAAAAATAGCTATTTTGGGCTGCACCTTTTTACACCACCCCCAAGATTCCCAAGGAACCTTAGAATTACGAGTTCTAATCTCCTCCCACGTTGACTTGACCGAGAAAGATCCATCCAACGAGCACTTCCAGAAAACCTTGTCATCACAATCATACATAGGGAGTCTAATATTTTTAATCAAATTAAAAATATCGTTCATCTTAGCTGACTGAACAAGAGGTAATTTCCATTAGAAATTTTTAATAAATCTGTCCATCTTCCCCATAAAAATCGGATCATCATTGACCCCCACCTCAATTAGATCCTGGACAGAGGAGCCACTTACCCATTTATTTTTCCAAAAATTATTTTCTTGCCATTCCCTACCATCCAGTGCTCATTCTCTATGACAATTCTCCAAACCTTCCTAATGTCAGGCCAGATAGAGGACGCCCTATATCCAGCCCTGGGAGAGCCATTTTTCTTCAAGAATCACACCCTTAAAAAATTAAAAGCAATCAATTCATCATGTTTTATTCTCCAAGCCAGGTTACAGATCATGGATTTATTCATATCCCTCAACCTTCGCAGCACCAGCCCACCTTCCTCCTTTGGCCTACAGCACATGTCCCATTTAATAGTGATTTTCTTTGATGAATCAACCTCCCCTGTCCATATGAAATTTTGCATCCATCTCTCCATGGTAGTGATCATAGAGGAGGGCCACCAATAAACACCAAAACTATGGTTAGGCATCCCTAAAATGATCGAGCAAACAAGCTTCACTCTCCCAGCCATAGAGAGCAAATTTCCTTTCCACCCTGCTAGTCGGCCCTTAACCTTGTCCAGAATCAGAAGCAAGGACTCCTTTTTTAATTTCAACACCCAAGTACCGGGTAGGGAAGTTACACACAAGGATGCCTAAAACATCAACAATAGCCTGTTTACGCTAAGGAGGAACCAAACCTAGGAACAACTTACTTTTTTCAAGGTTGATTCGTTGCCTAGAAAATTCTTCATATTTTGAAAGAAAAATCTTTAGATTCTTCACATACCTGATAGAGGCATTGGAGAAAATAAAGATGTCGTCTGCGAAAAGGCTATGGGTTGGAGTGACTACACCACGCGAACTAGACAGGGATTTCATTTTCTTCTTAGCAACCAAATCAACTAGCCCTCTACAGAGCACCTCCTCAGCAATGATGAACAACATGGGGGATATCAGATCACCTTGCCACAGACCCCTTTCCACACCAAAGAATCCCTCCGACCTTTCATTCAAAAGGACCAAAATTTTTGCAGAATGCAATAACTGATAAATCCATGAAGTCCATCTGTGGGAGAAACCAAACTTGCACAAGACATGGAATAAGAAGTTCCAAGAAATGGTATCTTATGCCTTTTGGATATCAATCTTCAGCCCCATACCTACCCCGAGTGTAGAGGTGAACATCATATTTGCCAATTCCGATGCCAAACTAATATTGGACTGGATGATCTTCCTATTCTAGAAGGCGCCCTGCTCCTCAGAGATGATTCTAGGCAAAACCTTGGACAATCTCGAAGCCATAATTTTTGAAATAAATTTATGTAAAAAATTCCCCATACATAAAGGGCGGAATTTTTCCAAGGGGTTTGCACCCTCCACTTTCGGGAACAACACCAAAGAATTGTTATTGATACCATAAGGCATATGATTATTTCTAAAAAAGAAAATAAGAGATTTACAAACATCAATCTTAATAATATCCCAACATACCTAATAAAATGAGCCGGGGAATCCGTTCAGACCAGGGGTGCTTTCAGGGTTAAGCTCCCAAATTGCAACTTTAATTTCAGGGGTCAATAGAATCTCATCAAGGATGAGCCTATCATCTTTCTCCAAGGAAGAAGGGATACACTCCAGCAGCTCTAAATGCTCATGTAAGGGCACGGTCTTATAAAAAGACTCATAAAAGCCTGTCAAGTGCGCTTTAATCTGGTCTTTATCAGAGATCACCATACCATCATCCTTTCTGAGCACCCGAATTGAATTTTTAATTCTCCTCATTTTTGCAGAATTATGAACAAATTTAGAGCACCTATCTCCCTGCAACCTCCACTTGATACGAGCTTTTTCAGCCCATAATTTCTCATAATTTTCCAACACCTTAAGATGCCTAGTTTTTGCGTTTGCTTCTAGAGTAAAAAGAATATCAGACATCCCATTCACTTCAATTTCACGTTGAACCTCCTTCTGACCCTTCTTAGCATCTTCCAATTCCACATTAAAATTAGGAAAATTGCTTTTAGCCCAGGAACGCAACACCCCTTTCAATCTTTTAAGCTTCTGCAAAAAAACAACCATAGGGAACCCCGTAATGTCATCAGCCCACGATTCCCTAGCAGTGGACAGGACGTCTTCATGCTCCGTCCAGAATCTCTGGAATTTAAACGGGCAATTTCTAGGTCTCTCAGACGCCTCAGAAATCACCAAAATTGGAGAGTGATCAGATGCTACCCTTTGGAGCACAAACTGATGCTCTTCTTGAAAATTGGATATCCAAGCATCGTTGCAGAAGCTATGGTCCAGCACTGTAGCAACATTCCCTTTTCTTCTATTGTTGGACCAAGTAAATTTTTAACCCTGTGAGGAGATTTGCATCATTGAGCACGCATCCTACATCGCCTCCAAATCTGCCACCGATCCCTGATTAAAAGCCCCTGGTCCTCTCTTTTCATGAGAAAATAAAGTCGCATTGAAGTCCCCAACTATCATCCATGGCACATTAGGTTAAGGGTATGCAACCACCAACTTAGCCCACAGCTCTCTCCTAGCCGCTCAAAAGCAATTTGGATGAACAATAGAGATGAAAACACTTGTTTGCATCCATCGAATAGACATAGTGATCTGTCGTTTCGAAGAAGCCCAAATTGCCACCAAACCACCCAGAGATTTGGGGCTCTACGATCTCTATCATTATGGATAAATTCTGAGTCGAAACCCCGCTTGTTGAGGAATAAAGAAGGAAAATCCTTCACCTTCATCATAGGCTCCGCCACACATAAAATATTTGGCCTTTTATCCCTTAATAAATTACACAAAGCCAACCTTGCGACAACCTTCTTCATCTCTCTAATATTCCAAAAGAGGGTCTTCATTTTGAACTTTTTTGATAAGTAATACGGTCAGACTTAGAGTCTACCCGTATTGTCTACCTGTTTCCCCTTCTCCTGTCTCCCAAGCCTTTTTTCAATTTCTTCGCTTTCACAAAGAGCTCTATCAATCTGCTCCACGTCATCATGAGTCACCACTACAGCACCCCCTTCAATCTGTAGATCGTTGAAGGAGGAGATAACATTATCATACCACTCCACGTGGTTGTCATTTCTTTTCTAACCCCGGTGTGAAATGCCGCCTCCCCTAGCCAAGGCCATCGATTTCCACCCTCTGCCTCTTCTCGTGCACCTAGCCACTGCCCGAACTCTTGCTCCATTGTGAGGAACAATCCCCTCTCTGGAAACTGGGTTCTCTGGACCACATTCTGACCCGTCAATGGATCCATTCATTGATCCACCATCTGGGTCCATCAACCCATCCTCTGACTCAGCGCCCTAGTCCGAATCAACCTGCTCCTCATCATTATCCTCTTCAACGAGCTAACTTAGAGAGATCCCAGTTGGAATATTCCCTTCTATATTCTCATTATCTCCCAATGGAATGACAATATCAAAGTTACCATTAAAGTTGGTAGAATTTGAAAACCTTCCAAGATCGTTTGGGGAAGAATTTGAATTGGTTGATCTAATTATAGAATGTGATCCTTCCTTTGGATGGGAAGAAATCATACCCAAATTTGACACGTTCACCGGAGCACACCCCTCCCAGTGCACAACATTCCTATCACCACCCTTCTCGGCGTAAACTGTACCAGGGATGGATCCCTCGAGGTGCTTCTCCTCCCTAGCTTCAAAAATTTTCCTATCTCTGTAGGAAAGTGCCAAGTGCCCCACCTTCTTGCAAAAGCCGCATCTGGTCAAGCCATCCTCGTAGATTATCACTTGTTTGAACTAGAAAACCTTGTCTGTACCTGACTGCCATCTTTCCACCTGAATTTCATCAGTCCTACTCGCTCCCACCTTGATCTCCACTTGAGCACGAGCAAACGATCCCATAGCAGCAGAGCAAGTGTGCTTATCCAGCGCTACTGGTCTCCCAGTAGCCTTTGCCATGGTCAAGAGTATCTTCTTATGCCAGTACTCAAGGGGCAGATCAGGGAACCTAATCCAGACAAGCTTTTTAGTGGAGTTCTTCACATGAATGTCAAAATCAGGCTTCCATCGCTGGAACCTGATCACTTGGCCGGAAACTCTAGTGGGACTACGCCTCCGCATATTCGTCATATCTCCCTCTTTTTAAATTGGAAAAGTATGTATCCTTTTCCCATAAGAGCCAATTTCACACCACCCTTCGGATTCCAGTTTTCATGCACCTCCTTACAAATATCATCCATAGAGAGGAGTCTAAAATTTGCTCTTCCAATCAATGCAAATCTGAAAGCCTGAAGTCTTTCCTCATAAGCATCTTGAAGAATAATGATTTTTGTGCCAGCACCAGCATGGATGGGGTCAGGCAAGCTATCCACGTCCTGCATGGCTCTCCCCACCACTGCAGAATAAGATCTCCCATGAGCACCAGGTCCTCCACCATCTTGAATCTTAGGCTGAGATTGCAGCAACGATTCACCCTCCTTCTCCCGTGCTGAGGCCTGCTTCAAAAAATCCATGATCAGAGCTTGTCTACCTCGATCGGGAGCCCAACCCCCTTTTGGGTCATGACCGGCATCAGTGACCTGAGTCGCCTCCCCAGAGCTTCTCTCTCCTCCCATATTCTCGACCAAACCACGTTCCAAGTCTCTTTCTGTTGATGGCAATCTTCAGTTGTCGTCTTCAGTAACTCTTGCTCTTGTATCATATTTTTTTTTCTCATTAATATAATATGATCTTTTAGCGAAAAGTACTAACCCTAATTCCACCTCCTTAATTTTTTAGGCAAGTTTCATTTACATGCTCTTTTAAATATCATTTGGAGCCTGGAGGGCATTGGATGGTAACAAGGAAGAAAGAGATAAACACAAAGATGATAGTGTATCCTACCTAATGGCTCAAAGAACCTTTCCCTTATATATGTATGTTTGTGTGCATGTTGTGAATCCAATTTTGTTGGTTGATGGAGATGATTCAACAACAATGAAACGAAAATTCTTCTTCTTTAATTTGGGTTAGTGTTTCCATATATTATAGGGAAATGTCTGGAATGCTAATCTATTGTCATCTATGCTCCCCACCATTAGCAAATGATATCTTGCAAATTTCAATTTTCTCAAACAATGATTGATGGTGGTGCCACCTTTCAACAAAGATGGGTACTTACCACTAAGATGGCTGCGAAATTTTTAAAATCTCATTAGGCTACTAACCCAATTGGATTCTCAAGCATGTGTACTTGTTTATCTCTTTGCTCTTATTGATGGCGTTTCATTTTTAAAATCAAAATACACCCAAAATATAAAATCTTTTTTTAGAGAGTATCTCATAGAGAACTTCCTACCAAAGACTTGTTGGGTAAATAGATGGATGTTGATCCTACTTGTGGGTTTTGCCATAATTAACAAGAATCCATATGGCACAACTTTCTCTTTGCAAATTTACCAAGAGAATCTAAGGCAGCTAGCTCGCTAGAACTCAGAACAGAATCTCTGTCAGCTTACCTTTTAAATCTCTTATTATATATATATATATATATATATTTTAATTCAAATACAATAACTGATAAAGATCTGAATAATTTCTTTAGTATTTTTTTTTATAGCAAGCTACTTCTATGGACACAGAAATAGTGTCAGTTTAAAATCTAGAAAAGTCGGACTCAAGGTAAGAAAAGACAGTACCACTTGACAACTAATTGATTCTTTGATAAGAAATAGAAGAAAGGGATTGATCTTATCAGACAAAGAATGACCCCGCTTTGCCCACGTAACCCAAATATATAAACTATGAATTCACAAAATGGTTTTGCTATTGCAGAAAGGTAAAGATGGGGACATCCACTTGAAAACAAAACAAGTAAGATGTTCTCCTTTCACCAAAACCATTGGCGTAGAATTTTGAAGGCAGAACCTTCCATGGGGTCTACCCAAAGAAAGAAAGCCTTGAAGGGACTTAATTAGCATTCAGATTCAGTGATTTGAAACAGGAACTTTCTTTTGGAGGGTGGATGGATTTCCTCTTTTTTGGAATATTACAGTAACGATGGGCAGCTTCATTTTTGAACTTTTAGTTTTTCCTTGACTTCCATCTCCTTCTTACATCCAGTGCCCTATAATGAGAACTTTGACTTCCACGTGATTCTCACAAGAAATCTAAAGCTTTTGAGGGTAGACCTCGGTAAAATAGTGAAATTATTCCATTATGATCTAGAAGTCATGGATTTGAGAAACAATCACTCTATTAAGTAAAATTGTGTACGCTATGACCTTCCCCAAACCCCTTAATGGTGGATGGCAAGGTACCCAACCTTTCTCCTTAAAAAATAATAAAAAAATGAAAAAGAAATAAAAAAATCCTCTCCTCAAATGCCTTTAACGTTTACCCAAAAAATTATTGCAATCTCTCTCTCTCTCTCTCTCTCAAAAAAACAAAAAAAGGAAACAACGGAAGAAAGCAAATCTTGACCCAACTAGCATGGGAATCCTTGTTTAATTTCCAAAATCCATGCTTCTCTGCAATACCAACCGTAATTCCACCTCCTTAAGTTTGGGACAGGTTTCATTTACATGCTCTTCTAAATATCATTTTGGAGGGTATTGGACGGTAACGAGGTCATTTTATATGAGGAAGAAAGAGATAGACACAAAGATCAAAGTGTATCCTACCTAATGGCTCAAAGAACCTTTCCTTTATATATGTATGTTTGTGTGTATGTTGTGAATCCAATTTTGTTGGTTGATAGAGATGATTC
This sequence comes from Macadamia integrifolia, assembly GCF_013358625.1. Lineage (NCBI taxonomy): Eukaryota > Viridiplantae > Streptophyta > Magnoliopsida > Proteales > Proteaceae > Macadamia > Macadamia integrifolia. Next base: position 136,718 of record NW_024870489.1, read on the forward strand.
AGCAACAATGAAACGAAAATTCTTCTTCTTTAATTTGGGTCAGTGTTTCCATTATTGGAAATGTCTAGAATGCTAATCTATTATCATCTATGCTCCCCACCATTAGCAAATGATATTCTGCAAATTTCAATTTTCTCAAACAATGATAGATGGTGGTGCCACCCTTCAACAAAGTTGGGTTCTTACCAATAAGATAGCCGCGAACTTTTTAAAATCTAATTAAGCTACTAACCCAATTGGATTCTCAGACATGTGTACTTGCTTATCTCTTTACTCTTACCGATGGCGTTCCTTTTTGTTTTTCTGCGAACGGTTAGCAAAAATGTATTACTATGTAAGAAGTGAATGTTACAAAAAGAACTGTTTGATATCTTACTCCACCTTCAGCATTGCCATCAGCAGAGAAAGAAAACAAAGCAAACTAAAATCGAAAAATGTTTACATAAACCTGAATCTAGGCCTGTTCTGGCTATCCCATTGTAGATCAGAAATAATAAAATCCGAAGCAGATTCCCATGTATTTGAGGAGCAACTTGTAGCAGCATGTTTTGCCAGCTTATCAGCAACTGAATTTATCTCTCTATAGCAGTGAGTTATCACCCTTCCGTACTATCCAAGTAGCGCCTAAAGAATCTCCATTGCTGCTGAAAACACCAAGGGATTTTATGGATTATTATGCAGGTCACCAATGATTGGGAATCACACTCGATCCATAGTTTATTGTAGCCTCTCCCAACAGCGGATTTCAAACCATGCATAAAAGCAACAAATTCAACAATGAAATTGAAACCAACACCCTCATATATAGCAAAGCAAATCCTATTGGATCCATTGCCGTCCCTGATAATACCGCCAACTCCTGAACGACCTAGATTTCCAAGAGAACATCCATCAATGTTGAGCTTCAAAAATCCGTTAGATGGGGCTGCCCAGCTTAATTCCTAAATATGCCTAGCACGAGGCAAGGAGGTTGAGATGTTCAAATTTTTTGTCAAGAGAGGATCTGCAACCAATTTAACTTGCACTAAAAGTCACTGAGATCCTTGGCGTTCCTTTTTGAAAATCAAAATACACCCAAAATTTAAAATCTTTTTTTAGAGAATATCTCATAGAGAACTTCCTACCAAAGACTTGTTGGGTAAATGGATGGATGTTAATCCAACTTGTGGGTTTTGCCGTAATTAGTAAGAATCCATGTGCCACAACTTCCTCTCCTGCGAATTTATCAAGAGAATCCAGGCAGCTAGCTCGCTGGAAGTCAGAACAGAATCTCTATCAGCTTACCTTTTTACTCTCTTATTGTATATATTTTTAATTCAAACACAATAACTGATAAAGATCTGAATAATTTCTTTAGTATTTTTTTTAAATCTAGAAAAGTAGGACCCAAGGTATGAAAAAACAGTACTACTTGATAACTAATTGATTCTTTGATGAGGAATGGAAAGAAGGGATTGAACTAATCAGACAAAGAACACCCCCCCACTTTGCCTAAGTTGCCCAAATGCATAAACTATGAATTCACAAAATGGTTTTGCTATTGCAGAAAGGTAAAGATGGGGACATCCACTTGAAAACAAAACAAGTAGGATGTTCTCCTTTCACCAAAACCATTGGCTTAGAATTTATGAGGAAGAACCTTCCATGGGACCTACCCAAAGAAAGAAAGCCTTGTAGGGAATTAATTAGCATTCAGATTCAGTGATTTGAAACAAGAACTTTCTTTTGGTGGGATAGATTTCCTCTTTTTTTTCTTTTTAGCATATAATAGTAACGATGGGCAGCTTCATTTTTTAACTTTTAGTTTTTCCTTGACTTCCATCTCCTTCTTACAACCAATCTCTATAATGAGAACTTTGACTTCCACGTGATTCTCACAAGAAATCTAAAGTTTTTGAGGGTAGGCCTCCGCAAAACAGTGAAATTATTTCATTGTGATCTAGTAGTCATGGATTCGAGAACAGTCTTTGTATTAAGTAAAGTTGCGTACATTATGATTTTCCCCAGACCCCGCAATGGTGGATGACAATGTACCACAAAAGTCTTTTTATTAGTTTAAGGTGAACTATTTTCTCACGGATGACCTTAAGTTTATAGGTTTTAGCTTCCTTGATTTGAATCCATCAACTTAAAATTCATATTCATCAGGACCACATGGAAGGTTCTAAGATGCTTAGTATCAAGACAACATGATACCCATTAACGTATAAGAGTCTTAATAAGAATTTGATTGACGGTGATTGTGCCTTCAATCATACGTAAATATAAACTATGTATATTTTTGAAGCCTTATTGACTTAACCATCTCTATGATATTTGATTGGAAGGGATTATCTTCTGCTTATCTCCACAGGGATTATCTTCTGCTTATCTATGAGTTCATAAGCCATCATCAATACAAGCAATCAAGATATTAAAACAAGTTACAAGTGCATTGAGCCATAACAAGCAATCAAGATATTAATTTTAATAAATTAACTGTATTTTTTATTTTTTATATAATATTCCAAATAACAAGTTGGATTCAAGACAGGAATATAAAATATATTAAAGCACCAGAAGAAAAAGACATTGATTCGTTTCAATGTAGATACCGGTCTGGGTTCAACAACAGCAGCTGTGTTTGAAAAACTGAGTCCAGTTCAAATTAAAATTTATTTAAAAATGAAAAAATGAAGGGACCCCTTTTGCAACTTGCTATAGAATAGGTCACATGCAATAATTTTTATGGATGATATCACATTAATAAAAAAATTTCTAATTTGTAATACTTTCTTTCATTCATTATCATGGAAAACTTCAGCTCCATCCTATTAATCAAACAGTATGTCTTGAATTAATTACATTTGATTATACGAAGTGACAGTACTAGAAGAAGTCAAGGAGTTCGACGTGAGGCCAACCACGGAAACACCTAAATCTTCATGTCTTCAATGTGTAGAAATATCCGTTCAGCCATGGAAGTAATCTCTTAAGAATTTGTCAAAATGTTGATTTGGAATTAATTGTTTTCTTTGTAACAGCCGTGTCAACTCTAAGGTAACTGTTTAAATCGGACTGGAATTGATTGGATCGCCCAATTCGACTCATCAGAATCAATCAGAACTGTATCAAATGTGGGTCATGTATATAATATATGGGAAAACAAAACCTAAAAGGCAGTGTGGCCCCTGCACCTAGATACAGTGGGGGTGAAAAGATCATCCTACCCCTCATAGAAGGAAGAAATCTCACCCATATTGATGCTTCTATTAGTTCTTCCATCAGTTCTCGTGGGTGTAGATTCACAATGTCTTTTAGGAAACCCTTTCTATACATATATAAAAAGTTTCAGATTCACAATATACAACTAGAAGGGTTGAATGGAATGTTCTTCTCTAGAAAGACAATAATAATCATGATCAGTTGGTACTCTTGCAAGTTATTGTAGGGTTATAAGGGATAAATGGATTGACTCTCTTGCACCACATCACTGCCTTTTTTATGATGGAAAAAAAGGGAAGGGTTCTCCCATTTGGCACTTACTAGGCATGCACCTGAAGTGTTTTGGCAGAAAAATAAAATATTTCCCTCGTTTATTTTTTTTTTTTCTTTTTTTTTTTTTTAGTGAAATGAAATATTTTCCCTTAAGGCAAGGGTTTAAACTCAAAATCGGATACAATATTAGTTTCTATCAATTCCTGATAAATTTGAGTCAAAATTGTCCAAGAACTGACTGAGAATTGATCAGATTTGGTCAAACTAGTATCCATGGAATCAGATTTACGGAATTAGCCCCACTAAATTTCAAGTTGAATCGGTTGTTCCAATCCAAGTTTTAAAACCATTCCCTCATGAACTCTTAGGATTTTTCGAAAGAGCTTTGCTAGCCAGAAACCTCGGAACTCAAGACTTGTATAAGAGTTTCTTTGCTTCAATATAACATGAAAGAAAAAATATATATATATATTAATTTTAGACTGTATTGAGGTTAGAATCTCTTAAAACACAAATTCTGATTCTTGAATTAGATTGGCGAGAATGGTTTTGATTATTTACAATAGTGGATGATAGTTTAATGATGAAAATCACTAGCCAAGTACTCAATTATAAGTGAAAATGTTCTCCAAAAATTTTCAAGAAAGAAAGTTTCCTATTCAAGAGCGTGGCTTTGCGTCTATGCCTTTTGTCTATTTCTCCCCTTCTTCCTGTAAAATGACCTTCTTACCCTCCATAGCTTGATCCAAAAGGAGGGCTTCCTTCCTATAAATTGATCTCTCTATACTCCACATACAACGAACTAAAAAAGGCGAGTCGTACTCCCAGACAGAAAATACTCTCCTAAATATTAATTTAAAAAAATAATCTATACATTACATATTTGTATTAATATTTTACACATCAAGCCAATAACAACATCAAAACAATATATAATGATATATAAGGACCACATATGTAATGAGAGAAATTGTGGTATATACTTGTTTTTCTTAATTTTTAATTGTGAAATTTGTTTAACCAAAAATAACACATATAATAGTTCCCTTTACAAATAGAGCTTTGACTGCAAATTTCAAACAGTGGGTTATTTATTTATTTAGATAATAACATTGGGCTATTTAATACCTAATAATTTTATTTATTTATTTTCACAAGATAAAATTTTATTAAAACAAAATGAGTACTCCACAGACTGTTGACGAAAGTACAAGAATTTTCTTTACTAGAAAAAAAAAAAAAGTACAACAATTGTGGGCTTTTGTTTGAAGTGTCAAAAGTTATCGATGTTGGGTACGGTGCCAAAAGGATAGCGACGCACGACAGTTCGTGAGCTCGTGGGCCATTTGGGCTTTTTCCTGTTTTGATTTTTGACTTTTGACTTTTTGACTTTTTAATGACTGTCACATTTAGGCAATTGGCAGTTGGCACCTACGTAGGAAGGTGATTGCTATGTATGTGCAGAATTCGGAATCGGCCCAGACCAGAATCGGTGTTTTTCTTTAAATCAAATCCATTTTATTGGATCGATAGGCCACATGCTAGTGAGCTGTGGCACCAATGAAGGTGCGGGATAATGCATCATAAAGAAGGTGTAAGGAGTCAGTTCAAAGGGGAAAGAGAAAGATGATATAACACCCGCTAGCGAGTAGTATGTTCAACCTTTCTTCTTAAAAAGTAATAAAAAAAAAAAAATTTCATCTCCTCAAATGCCTGCAATTTTTACTAAAAGAAAAGAAAAGAAAATGGTGGAAGAAAGCCAATCTTGACCCAACCAGCACAAGAGTCCTTGTTTAATTTCTGAAATCCATGCTTCTCTGCAAACCCACCAACCCTAATTCCACCTCCTTAATTTTGGGACAAGTTCATTCACATGCTCTTCTAAATATCACTTTGGAGGGCATTGGAGGGTAACCATGCCATTTTACATAAGAAAGAAAGAGATAGACACATAGATGCTAGTGTACCCTATCTAGTGGCTCAAAGAACCTTTCCCTTGTATATGTCTGTTTGTGTATATGTTGTGAATCCAAATTCGTTGGTTGATGGAGATTTTTTTTTTTTTTTTTGATAAGTAGCTTTGTGTATTAGGGGAAAATAATTACAAAAAGAGGCAGTCTCATATACTCCCTTAAGACAGACCTAAAGAAGAGTAAGGAGATCCCTAATCTAGCAGAAGAGACCCTACATACCAGCCTGAATCAAACTGAATCAATCACTCACATGATCATTACTTCCTAAAATAGACAGTATGCCTAGTATCCAAATCAACAAGACTTTGTAAGTCATGTGGGAAGTCCCCTGGCCGAAGTGTTACTTCACCCTCTCTTGTATCATATGTAGGAATTCATATGGGGAATGTCTAGAATGCTAATATGTTATCATCTATGTTCCCCCTACCACTAGCAAATGATATCCTATAAATTCCAATTTTCTCAAACAATAATAGATGGTAGTGTCACCACTAAAAAAAATGGGTTCTTACCACCACCAAGATGGCTGCAAAATTTTTAAAATCTAATTAAGCTACCAACCCAATTGGATTCTCAAACATATGTAGTTTTTTATCTCTTTGTTCTCATTGGTGGCATTTCTTTTGAAAAATCAAAACACACCCAAAATTTAAGATCTTTTTTTTCTGAAGAGTATCTCATATACAAATTCCTACCAAAGACTTCTTGGGTAAATGGATGGATGTTGATCCAACTTGTGGGTTTTGTCATAATTAGCAAGAATCCATGTGGGACAACTTCCTCTCCTACAAATTTACCAAAAGAGTCTTGGTATAGCCCACGGAACTCAGAACAGAATCTTTGTCTGCTTAGTATTTTAAATCTCTTATGGACACATAGAAATAGTGTCAGCTTTACACAGGCTAGACCTAATCCTTATTCTCTTCTACACTCTGTGAAGCATTGGATTGCTGATTCAAGTCAACCTATAAATCAACAAGTGATTCCAATCCACTTAATTCTATCTGTTACATCCATTATTATTTTCTTGAAACCACCTATACTTATTTGTGTGGGTGTTATGGGCACCATGAATAATATTTCCAGATGGATTGCTTGTATTATCAATAAGAGAAAATTTTGTCTCATTATTTGTTGATTACATGACGACAGGAAAAATGATTGAAATCAATGCTCGAGGCCTCCTCTATAAAAAAAAGTGATTAATAGAGGATGGAGGTAAGGGAGATATGGAATGACTCGGAGGAAATAGAATTTTTATTTTCTAAGAATAACACCAAATTGTGGTCTTGAAACTCTATCACTCTTTTCTTCGATGTTCATAATTCTCTATTTATACCACTTTTTTACCTAATACCAACTACTAACCCATTAAAGAACAAATTGATCTTACTCTTGCTTACATAGCTTTTTTAGATATGAACAAACAATCTAACATCACCAACTCTAACTCTGACATTGAAGTTTATGTTATGTTACTTTCTAACTGATTTTTTTTTTTTTCATAAAATAAAAATCACAATGAATCAAAAATAAACTCTCTCTCTTCTTGACAATTCCTCTCGCTTCTCCTAGAACCATGAATCCATGAATGCGGCGGCCATTTTCTCCAATGGGAATTCAGTGAGCATTAAGGGGAGTGGGTCAGTGGTGGGAGGGAGGAATTCAAAAGCGCAGAGATATGGTACGTATTTACCTAATACCAACTACTGAGCTTTCTTTTACTTTGAAGTTTGAACATTCACTCAACTCTTTTCAAAGCAGAGAATATGTCAAAGTCACAAAGAACGTGACGAACGTTCTTTGTCTGTCTGTAGGCTGGCTCTGAGTGTGTGTGTGTGAGAGAGAGAGAGAGAGAGGACCTTTGCGTTCTGCTTCCCTTTAATCAAACAAGTACAAGGGCTTAGTGTTGACTTCATTTAAAAGGCCACATGTGGTATTTGGGTGTGAAAATTCTCTTCAATCGCTGCATGTGTGTGTTGAGCATTGGGTGGTTATGAATTTTTTGAAGCGTGTGTCCAGATGTTCTTAGTCTTCTGATGTTCAACGCACTTCATCGTTCACTGCCAAGGATGTGAACTCAATATTTAATTAAGTAAAACAAAAACTCCATGTTAAAAACCTAGATCAAAGTTTAAAATAAGGTAATTGGAGTCCAGATCCGTTTCTGATTTAGATGAGATTGGAACGGCCACTTTTTGGATTGGTAGTGCATCGGCCCAAGAATTAGCTTGAGAAAAAAGGATAAAGGTTCTCTCAGAACATCTGGTTTCATAAGTTATACAGAACATCCCCCAACCTCCCCTCTCCAAAAAAAAAATAATAATAATAAATTCAAAGAGTTCATCAGTTGCAAGGGAAAAGGCCCATGATTCTACTTTCTCCAAGGTAATCCTATCCAGCAAGGTTAGTGTCTTCTAACCCTAGTATCATTTGTTCAAAACAAAGCAAAGTGCTTTTATTTATTTATTTATTTTTAGGCTGAAATAAAGAACCAAAGTTGTTCACGTTTTTTAAACTTCACGACTATCTTTTAACCAACCAAAAGAGAATGACTAGACTTCAAAGAACATGAATAATTTATTAGGTGAACGGAATAAAATTGATTTATCAGAAGTTAGTATATAAGTTGTTTACAAAAGGTAAAAGTTCAGCAAATTGATCTAACTAAAACTCGTTCAGAAGCAAAAAAATCAATAAAAAAATAGAAAGAAAAAAATGAAAGTAGTTTAGAAGACTTTACCATCCATTAAAGAGATTTTCCATGTTTGAATAAGGGACATGTTAGAATTCTTTATTTCCATGTTTTATTGGTTACGTTTAATTTGAAAATCCTTAGTCGTATAACAAATGCTGTGGTACTTTTTTCTAATTGTTTTATCATGTTCCATTCAATATTCTAATCTTTGTCGGTGTCTTCTAGATTGCCACCAAAACCTCTCATGTAAAATTCTCAATTAAATTTAGTATGGGTATTTAAATCTAAATGCATATAAAGCAAGAGGTCTCATCTACCTGATCGTGTGGTCTTTGCACTAGTGTGGGTCCAATAAGAACACATGTAGTGGGATAATATTGATGAGTTTTTTTTTTCTTTCATAGAAGGCAAGGCAATAAATTTCCATGCTTTTGTGTCACGATGCAGGAGCCACATGATCGGTTAATGCTCTTTTCTCATGCATATATAAAAGAAGGGCAAGAGAATGCTATCCACTTGTGTGGCCATTGTATCAACACATAGACCAATGGAAGGCCACTTGGAGGTATCTTTAGCACATGAGGCATGTGGCGCATTCTTTTCTTGCTCGTCTACGTTTAGGTATAAACACAAGCAAGCAGGTACCATTCTTTCCCCCATTAAAGAACCCAAGTTGTTGGGAGTAGGATATCTTGTATTATGTCACATGGATTTGTGGACTAGCTCTGAATGACCGTTATCGAGCCCTTATTATTTTAGGATTATATTGGTATTTTAGTAAATTGTACCTATACATGTTTTGCTATAAATTTATAATGAATAAAGTGCTCTGGACAAGAGGAGGTGCGAAGATAAGTGGTTGTAAAATGTTCTTCATTATTAGTGAAGTAATTCGTATCAAACCTTGGACGTAGACAATCTTATCGAACAACGTAAATATTTTTATTATATTGTGGAGTAAAGGTTGGGTACGTTAACTAAGAAAGCGAATCCATAAACCAATCACTCAACATTTTATCAAGACGAAGTCAATTGAACACAAACTATACCTGGCTCAAGGCAACAATGCTTGAGTCGAACGCTTTGCCCTAGGGTTCTAGGTATCATAATTGGATCGGCCGGATTGTATAGCCTATTTTGAATCAAGTATCAATATTGAATCAAGGGTAAAATAGTCAAGCAAAAAACCCTTTTTTTAGAGTACAGATAAAACCAATCGATACAAGCTGATACAAAGCAATAATATTGTTATCGGATCAACAACAGAGGAAATCAATTCTTGAGATTTAAATCTCTGTTGTACCAAACATTATGTCTGCCTCTCTCCTCCTCTGGGAAAAGTCTTCTTACCCCTTTCGCCCCAATATTGGTTGAACCGCTTACTTTAGAAAAACCAGTGGTGCACGCTAGGGGTGCAACAGGGGCGGGTTGGGCTAGGTTTCTTAAAACCCTAGCCCGACCTGAGTCCCCTTAACTAGGCCCAAACCCGCCCTGACCCTGACTCTGGGCCCCAAAACTTCAACCCTGGCCCTACCCTTCAGGGTTCAGCCCAACCTTTACCAGCCCTGATTGGCCCTGATTTTTCAGGGTCGGGTCAAGATGACCCTGACCCTGACCCTGATTGACCCTAACCTTGGTTTACCATCAAAGGCAGGGCATACCCTGACCTTGACCCAGCAAAATATGAAATAACTTAAAAATAAAAAATATTCATAATAAAGAGGAGATAAAAAATACAAAGTTACAAATTTCTTGGTAAAAAAAGCAAGAGAGATATTCTTTTTTTTTTAGTAAAAAAAGCAAGAGAGATCGGTGAGAAGATATATTAGGAATTTTGATATGTCAATGACTCAATGTCAAACAATATAAAAAATTAGGTTCAATTTAGGATTAACATTAGGGTCACAACCAGGGTTAACATCAGGGGCAAAAATCAAGGCCGGGTTCAAGGAGGGCTGGGCGGGCCAAAGACATCATCAACCCTTACCCGCCCTGAACCTGACTCAGGGTCAGAAATTTCAAGGTCGGGCCGGCCCTCAGGGCCAAAATTTTTGAGTCGATACTTGTTCGAGATCAGGGTGGGCCAAGGGCGGGTTCGGGCTGTCAAGGTCAAACTTGCACCCCTAATGCATGCAATCTCAACCGGCCCTACAGTATATTTTGTTTGATTGTTTGTTATTTCTATTTGTTTTCTACATTATAGATTTCAATTTTTACATAAATTCACCATTTCACATTAACATACGTCACTTACTTATTTGAGTTTTCTCTCTGTAGTAGGTGGTTAGGGAATATAAGTGGTTATCTTATTCATTCCCTGCAATGGGTACGTATATGTATTGACATTTTCATGTATCCCTTCTTTTATTTTTTTATTTTTTTATTTTTTTCTCAAAAGCTTGTGAAAGTTAAACGACAAGTGGATGGCAAAGATTCAATGTACGGCACAATCTTTATGACTTTGTTTTTCTTTTGCATGCACGAATTTCCACTTGTTTTGAAGAGTAAAAAGAAAAGTTCAAGTCCGGAATTTTTCCATGTTTGAAGTTAAGAAAGAAAAAAAAAAAAAGATATAAAATTTGACAACGGGATCTGACATTTTTTTTTTAATATAAAATTAGGTAAAAAGTTTTTTTTCATCAGACATTTTGAAGAGAGAATCTCATCCTTTACCATGAATTGATGTTGCGGATTTGACTCTTATATTTCATTTAAAAAAAAAAATGGAATCTTAAAATAGCCTCACAACAACAACCTTTGCACCCTATCTATCTATCTATATATATATATATATATATATTCTAGAAGATCAGATTTTATTAAAAAATAAAAGGAAAAGAATATAATACAAAAGCCTAAAGCGAGCCTCCACCTTCACCATTACCATTAGTAGAAGTTCACAACCGCTATCTCATAAATCTAAATCTAGAACAATCAGCCTTATCAAGAAACAACTCCTACATGATGTGCTGAGGAAGATCAACTTTTATTAAATTTTTTTTTCGCTAAAAAATCAGATTTTATTAAAAAATATAATACAAAAGCCTGAAGCAAGCCTCCACCTTCGGCATTGCCATCAGTAGAGGCTCAAAACTGCTATCTTATAAATTTAATTCTAAACCGACCAGCCTCATCTAAAAACAACTCCTGCATGATATGCTGAGGAAGGGAAACATCATCAAGAAACCATTGCACCCTATTGTTATGATTCAATATATATTTTTCAGTCAAATCAAATAAAGGAATCTGATGGATTAAAAACTTCTTTCTTCATCGTGTATAAAGCAAAATACAATCAATAAAATTGAGTGGATAAAGTAAGAATTCTCATGCATGTACTTTATTTTCATTCCGAGCATTTTGTGTTAAAATAAATTAAAATAAATTTTGGTCCCACACAATTATAATCAGTCATCCATGTCTTCTTAAAATGAGAAAAAATTAGTATCTACACCACCAGGAAACCTACATGAGGAGAGGGGAGGGGGGGAGAAAAGAAATAATTTTTTAGCTTGAGAGAACCATTTTTTCATAGTATGAGCTTTATCTATTATTAGCTACTCCAAGTAGCTGATCACAACGATTATTTCATTTATAAGGAAGACAAAATGAAAGTAAAAAAGAAGTAAAATTAAATCAAAATTAAAATAGAAAATTTTGTAAAACCTAAAAAGATTGATAATTAAATTAAAAATTTTCCAAATATAATTATTAAACTTTACTTTACTTACCAACCAAATCCACTGGCCTTGAAAAAGAAAAATGAAAATAAAAAACATATCTAAAAAGTGTAATTATGAAAGTGAGAAAATATTCCCACAATATTTGGCACCAATAAGGGGAATCGACCAATAGAATAAACATTCTGACATGAACAATTTATTATGTGAATAGAATAAAATTGATATATCACAAGTTAGGGTTAGAATTTGTTCACAAAAGGTAAAAGTTCAGCAAATTGATCTAATTAAAACTTGTTCAGATGTAAAAATAAATAAATAAATAAATAAAAGGAAAAAAATGAAAGTAATCTAGGAGACTTTAGCATCCATTAAAGAGATTTTCCATGTTTGAATAAGAGACATGTCAGAATTCTTTATTTTCATGTTTCATTGGCCACTATAACAAATGCTGTGGTTTTTTTTTTTCTAATTGTTTTATCATGTTCCATTCAGTGTTCTAATCTTTCTCAGTGTCTTCAAGATTGCCACCTAAATCTCTCATGTAAAATTCTCAATTAAATTTAGCACGAGTATTTAATTCTAAATGCATATAGGGTAAGAGGCGTCATTTACTTGTTGATCTCGTGGTCTCTGCACTGGTGCGGGTCTAATGAAAACATATGCAAAGATAACATTGATGATTTTTTATTTTTTATTTTTAATTTCATAGAAGGCAAGGCAGTAAATTTTTATACTTTTGTCTCAGTGCAAGAGTCACACGATTAGTTAACGCTCTTTTCCCCATGTGTATATAAAAGAAGGGCAAGAGAATGCTATCCACTTACGCAGTCATTACGTCAGCACACAGATCAATGGAAGGCCACATGGAGGCATCTTTAGTGCATGAGGCGGGGACACATTGCGATCTTTCCTTACCTGCCTGTGTTTAGGTATAGAAATACGCAAACGAGTAGCGTTCTTTTCCCCATTAAAGAAACCCAAGTTGTTGCGGTTAAGATATGTTGTATTCTGTCACATGGATTTGTAGATTGGTTCCGAATGACTATTATCAACATTTTATTATTTTAGAATTATATTGGTATTTCAGTATATTGTACCTATATATGTTTTGCTATGAATTTATAATGAATAAGGTTCTCTGGACCAGAGGAGATGTAAAGATAAGTGGTTGTAATCCATTCTCCATTATTAGTAAAGCAATTCTCATCTCACTATGCACATTAACAATCTTATTGAATAATGTAAATCTTTATGTTACATTGCCCTAAGGTTCTAAGTATCGTAATTGGATTGGCCGGATTGTATAGCCCATTTTGAATCAGGTATCAATATTGAATCAAGAGTAAAATAGTAAAAAAAAAACCCTTTTTCTTAGAGTAAGGATAAAACCGACTAATACGGGGCAATCCATAATGGTATTGGATCGACACCAATCTGATTATCGAGCATGGTTTTAAGTATCTCCGATACCGATACGATACCCTCCGATACGTATATTAAATTTAGTCGTCCGATACGATACATTGAATTTTTTAAATCATTTCGTATCAATATATATCATACAATACATAGCGATATGCATCAATACACCACTAATACACATTGATACGATACGACATGCCTCGATACGACTATGAAAAATATAAAATTGAGGTAAAATGTACGTTTCGGTATGTATTGATACGTATCGGTGAGTATCGATATGTATTGATCGGTACGTATCGAAATGTATTGATCGGTACGTATCGATATCTATCAGCACGTATCGATGAGTATCGATATATATATATCGGTACGTATCGGTGAGTATCGATACGTATCGGTGCTACGGTCATATAATGGTCAATATGGGTAATTTTTCAAAAAAAAAAAAAAAAAAAAAAAAAAAAAAAAAAAAAGATTTTTTGAAGGATTTTTGTTCCAAAGTTGCTGTCAGCCATATTTCTCTCTAACTAAAGTGGAAATCAAGGTTGAGAACAAGGATTTTACATTTATGGGACAACTACAGACCTTAAATTCTTAGTACGATACCCTCAATTTAGTGTTTATGCATAATACATGTTATCAATAGCTTTTTTTAACAAATTCTTTATGCAAAAGTGTTTAAAAAAATGTTTCCTATCCATTTATGTGTGTATTTTTAGCGTATCTTAGTGTATCTCCGATACGATACGATACCCTCTGATACGTATCTTAATTTTGATCGACCGATACGACGACCAATACCGATACTTTAATCCTTGTTATCGAGACTTAAATCCCTGTTGTGTCAAGCATTGTGTCTCTCTCCTCCACTTGGTTTAGTTACCTTATCCCTCCCATCCCAACCCCCCATTGATTGAACTGCTAGTTTAAAAAAAAAAAAAAAACAATGCTCTACATTATGATTGCTTGTTTTTTATTTTTATTTATTTTCTACATTATAGATTTCAGTTTTACACAAATTCACCATTTCACATTAACATACGTTACTTACTTGAGTCTTTTCTCTGCAAGTCGGTGGTTGGAGAATATCAGTGACGTGATATGCTGATCATTTGACCAAAGGTAGGCTACATCTCTTCATTCACTGCAATGGGTACATACATGTATTGACATTTTCCTGCATCTCTTCTCTAATGCTTGTGGAAGTTAAAGAACAAGAGGATGAGCAAAGATTCATGTACTGCACAACCTGTATGACTTTGTTTTTCTTTGTGTTGCACGCTTTTCCTCCACTTGTTTTGAAAGACTTTGAAAAAAAAAAAAAAACACACTTCTAAGTCCGGAATTTTTCCATGTTGGAAGTTAAGAAAGAAAAAAAGGATTTAAAAATTTACAATGGGATCTGCTTTTTTTATTCAATATAAAATTAGGTTAAGTATTCTTCATCAACTAGGTTGAAGAGAGAATCTCTTCATCTGCTGATAATTGATGTTGTGGGCTTGACTCTTAGAATATTAAGTTTCATCATTAACCCTTACATCGTATTACGATGGTCTGAAATATCTTTTCTCAATTAAATTAAGAAATTCTCTCTTCACCATGAGTGAAACAAAATTGAATCCATAAAATAGAGTGGAGAAAGTAGGAATTCTCATGTACTTTATTTAATTTCGAGTATTTTGTGTTGAAATAAATGAAGCTGAAAGTCCGATCTCACCCAATTATAACTAGTCATTCATGTCTTCTTCAAAATGAGCAAAGTTAATATCAACACCACCAAGAAACCCACATGAAAGGAAAAGGGGAGAAAAAATAAAGAAATTTTTAGCTTTAGCTATCATTAACTACACGGAGTAGCTAATTACGGCTTTGTTGTTTATAGGGAAAATAAAATGAAGGTAAAAAATAAGTGAAATTAAATCAAAATTAAATTAGAAAATTTTGTAAAACTAACATGGTTGATAATTAAATTAAAAAAAAAATGACAAATATGATTATTAAATTTACTTTCAACCAAATGCCTTGACTTTAGAAAAATAAATAAAAATTAAAATCATATCTAAAAAGTGTAATTATGAAATTGAGAAAAGTTCTCCACAATACTAGGCATCAATAGGGGAAATCGACTGATAGAGCAAACTAAAAGAGCTATGTTGTCAATTGATGCTTTCTTATCAGAGTCTCTACTCGTTAAATATGTGCTTTCCTTTTCCTCTACTCGTTAAATTTACTTCCAACCAAATGCCTTGACTTAGAAAAAAGTAAAATGAAAATCATATCTAAAAAGTGTAATTATGAAATTGAAAAACAGTTATCCACAATACCAGGCATCAATAGGGGGAATCAATCAATAGAGTTAACTAAAAGAGCTATGTTGTCAGTTGATACTTCCTTATCAAAGTCTCTACTCATTAAATATGTGCTTTCCTTTTCCATCCTTAATAAACAACTATTCACTTCTTGTTGTTTTGATTGTCATGTAAGACACAAATAGAAGCTTATAGAAGAGGTTTGTTGTCAAGTTGTGTGGCCTCTACGTAATGAGATCAAGTGCATGGACATCCAAGCAGGAAGGTGGGGTGATCATTTTATTGCCTTATGTCAGAGGGAGCAGAGTCTATTGCTAAGCAGCATTATTTTTCGCTTAAGTAGATATACATATAAATTCTTCTCCCATAAAATAAAGGTCTTGTTCTATGTAACCACTGTTGGTTACATTGTGGTTACATTGAGAGTGTCAACATAATGGATTATTAGTCTCTTCCAATACCAACCTGATCCAGATCAGTATCGGAGAGGATCGGTGGGTATCGATCACTTTTGCCCCTTGTATTTCAAAAAAGTACGTTTTTTATTGTTTTACCCTTGAAATGATACGATTAACCGATCTGGATCGGTCAAAGATCGGTCTCAATCGATATCAATATGATACGTCGATATGTTTGATACAATACCGATACTTGAAATCATGGTTCACAAAGGGATAAAAGTTCACAAATTGATCTAACTAGAACTTATTGAAACATATAAAAGAAATGAAAGTAATCTAGAAACTTCACTATCCATTAAAAGAGATTTTCCATGTTTGAACAGATGGGACATGTCAAAATCCTTTATTTCCATGCTTCATCCAGCGGAGAATGGAAATGTTCTGAAAATCCTTTGTCATATATAACAAAGGATCGAGTTTTCTTTCAACCACAGTGAATGGATTTGGTAAGTTTAGATGCACGTTAGGTGGTATTAGAAGGGAATTTTGAGGAACATACTAAACCTTATAGACTTTTGCTTGTGAACCCTAGGATGGAGTGGTGCATGTTCCAGCCCACAGTGGAGGAAAACTTTCTCCTATAATTAATGTGGTATTTTGTTCTAATTATTCTATCATGTACCATTCGGTATTCTATTCTTTTTCAATACCTTAAAGATTGCCACATAAACCTCTCCTGTAATATTCTCAATTTGAGCACTGAGTGTATAAATCTAAATGCACATATAAACAATTTTAGGTTGTTGGGAGTAGAATGTCTTGTATGCTATCGCATGGTTTATGGGTTGATTAAAAGTCCATACAAGTAATTGGTTTATATGTACCTCTATATATATATATATATATATATGTTTTACATTGAATTTTTAATGAGTAAGATTCTTAGAACAATTACATATGTAATTTTACTAAACCACGTAAATCTTTATGCTATATTATATAATTCAATTATTTTTTGTATCATTATACGTTTCATTTTCTACATAAGTCTTTGCCCAGCAAGTCTGTGGTTAAGGAATAGAAGTGATGTGATCTGAGGATTATTTGACCAAAGGCAGGCACTAGGCAACGTTATACCTTAAGTGCAATGGGTACATATAAATTGACATTGTTATTCAACTCTTCCTCATGAAACCATGTTATTTATCTACTGTAGTACGTACATATTGACATTTTCATGTATCTCTTCTTTGATTACTCCTGGGAGTCAAACAACAAGTGGATGACCATAGATTCAATGGATGGCACACATTCACTTGTTTTCATATAAAACGGTAAAAGTTCGGATATTTTTCTTTCCTTTTTTTTTTTCTCAGGCTTCATAGAAGTTAAAGAAAAATATAAGGACGTAAAATTTACAATGGGATCTCTAATTTATATTCGATATAGCATTAGGTCAAAGCTTTTTATCACCCAAGTGTTGAGGGGCGCTCTTGGTTCAATAGTAAGATATGAATGTTGTGACCTAATGATCAAAACTTTGAAACAACTTTTTGATATTTGTGAGATAAGGCTACATAGGTCTGACCTCCCAACCCCCCCCCCCCC
>NW_024870489.1:154311-156435 GCF_013358625.1 Macadamia integrifolia
CCCCCCCCCCCCACAAAAATCTTGCATATGGGGAACCACGTGTTTAGGATATGTCAATCTTTTTCTTTTTTACATCACCCACATTGAAGAAAGAATCTCTTCATCCACCATGACTTGATGTTGGGATTTGACTTATAGAACAATGAGTTTCATCATTTAGTCTTTTCCCCTATTGTCCAAACTTCGAAATATCCTTCTTCAATCAAATCAAAAGATCAAATCCCATGCAATAAGTGATTATTTCTACATCACAGGTGAAACAAAACTGGATCCATAAAATTGAGTGGAGAAAGTAAGAACTCTCATGTTATTTATTTTACTTCTGCATACTTTGTGTCATAATAAATGAAACTGAAATTCCGGTCTCCCACAATTTTACCCATTTGTTCTTCCCTTCTACTTAACCATCTTCTCATGGTATGAACTATAGCTATCTTTAGCTAGTCCAAGTGGTTCACAACAATTTTATTGGTTGCAGGGAAAATAAAGTGGAGGCCTAAAGGAAGCATGGTTTCAAACATCGGTATCATATCAGTTGTATCGTATTGATATCAATTGAGATTAATATCGATACTGATCAATTTGGATCGATTGCCCATATCATTTTAGGGGTAAAATAGAAGAAATATGTAATTATTTTTTTAAAGCAAAGGCAAAAGTGATCGATATGCACCAATTCTTACCGATATACCGATTTATATCATGTCGGTATTGGTCTCACGATAACTAAATCCTTAAAAAGAAGTGAAAAAAAAAAAAAATGTAATCAAAACCAATATAATTGATAAGTAAATATTTTTTTTTTTTTTGAAATATGATTATTTGATTTTACTTTCTACCCTAACCCCTCATACTTGAAAAGGAAAAAAAAAAATAGGACAAGAGATCATTGGATGGCCTTGTGGATCCCTGCACCAGAGCATAAGCCTATGAAAGTGTGTGCATTGGGGCATCAACACTCAAGTATTTTATTCCACAAGGGTTTGGGTGGTAATTTTGTGGACCCCTGTGTGTTTAGGTGCAAGAGCCATGTGACCATGCAGCTTTCATTTTCCAAAAAATTACATATAAAAAATAGAAGGGTGAAGGATCACTGCCAAACTATATACAGCTTGTGCTCTCTCACAGGGAAGGTGAAATGACCGCTCTCTCATGACCAATGCCTTAACCCCTCCTCTCTCATTGGATCTTGTGTTGGTGCATGATGCATGCAAATGGACAACATTTTTTTCCCAAAGTATAGTTATGAAATGGAGAGAGATTCCCCAAATAGAGTCTATTTTTACACCAATAGGAAGTGAGTGATGAATCGTCCAATAAATGGCATTAATTGAGGAGGCAAAGCATAAGATCTACCGAAATGTGAGAGGGTGTGGTACAGGCAGGGTGAGCTTGTGCTCATCCAAAGCACTAGCGAAGGCTCTCCCATTCCCACCGGGAGCCCCTCCCCTGGTCGCAAACACGGCCGACCAGGGGGCGTGAGCGGTTATGTCGTCCTCCTAGAATCAATAGCATTTCGTCGGAATACATCCTGTCTTTTCACCTGTGTAGTCCCATGCATAGTAAGTACTATAGCCCCAATCATAGCTACTAATAAAATAGGACTAGGAACCAAAAACCAGACGGAATAGTATGTATCTCCCTCCGTTGGAGGTCCGAAATCAGCGGCTTTTCAAATTGCCGGTCCGTGTCCTCTGTTTGAGAAGACGAACCCTCATCCACTGGGGCCAGGTCAGCCGCAGCTTTGGATGAAGAGGCACCCCTCAGGAAGTTCTTGTCTAGCCCTTTGTTACCCCAAATTCTATAGACGCTTCCTGGCAAAGGCCGATCTCTTCTGAAGCAGCAGCCTCGAGGCAAGCTCCTTTACTTCTGAAGCAACAGCCTCTGGAGCTGCTTCATCTAATTCACGTTCAGTGAATCTTTCCGGTGCGGGTTCTTGTGTTGCAGCCTCCGCAAGAATATGCATACTAGTGTCATATGATTTCTATTCCATTCCCAAAATTATTTAAAAAAAAAAACATTATATATATATATATGTGTAAATAAAAAAATACTTCCTCTGCTTCCTAGCCTATGTTTTTATCAGTACAATCTACCCAAAAAAAAAAAAAAAAAAACTGGAAA
>NW_024870489.1:156455-161374 GCF_013358625.1 Macadamia integrifolia
AAATCTGGACAAGATTATGAAATTAGGGATTCCAGTGCACTTTAATGCAGCAAAGAGACAAGTCTGCCTTTGACCGACTCTGGTTCAATTCGGTAGGCCATTGATCTTGACTTTGTCAAAAGTCCAATTCAACTCCCAAAGTTAGAAGTTTATCCAACATTGGTCAACGGTCAACCCAACCGATTGATCCAACCTGATTGCATATAGGGTCTGGAAATCCAGTAAGTATTGAGCTGCTTAATTATTCTATCGACATGTTCTTTCAATAATAGGGTTACTATAAATATTTAAAAAAGCTGTACAGAGTTTTTCTTTTTTTCAAAAATGCCCCTAGACATGTTCTTTCAATAATAGGGTTGCTAAAAATATTAAAAAAGCTGGACAGATTTTTTCTTTTTTTCAAAAAGAACCCCATACATTTTTTTTCAATAATAGGGTTGCTAAAAATATTAAAAAAAGCTGGATAGAGTTTTTCTTTTTTACAGAAAAAAAAAAAACCCTAAAATACAATGTAGTTCCTACGCCCAGCCTCAATTGCCCCAGGAAACCTTCTCTTGAAAGGAAATCCAAATTTTTTCTTTTCATAGATAATTGATTTATTATTGACAAAATGGTCGCGGTACATGTGGAGAAATAGGAATGCAAAACGTTGTCTATTAATAACTGTCAATATTACTGGGTGAGATTTAAGTATTAACATTTTCCCTATCCGTTTACATAAAATCGGCTGTCATGATGACAGTAGGTCATTGCTAACCGATTCATCCTCTTCGATGAATCTTTGTCACACAAGGATTCATTCTAGGAATTCATCCTCTAGAAAACCTCTCGCAGAAGGATTCATCCTCTAGAAAACCTCTCGCCTGATGAAATTCTATTTTCACTTCTTCCTTAGAGGATTGGAATCTTATGGATGTTTCCTGTTGTACAAGAATGATGGAAAGAAAGAGAAAATTTTGCAAACAAAGAAAGAAAGAGATAAATCGGCTATCATTATCCTACTCTCCCTAGTCGTCCTTTGGAAGAGAAGAAGTTGGAACGGTTATGTATGCTGAGACTATCACAAGTTCACACCAAGTTAAAGATAAATAACCGTCATCTCTCCACCCTAAAAATTAGGAATCGATTACAATATAAAAAACTAACAAATGGTTTAGATTAATCTAATATTAAATGGTCGATTAATATTAAAAGAAAATAAAAATAAGATTACAATAGGTACATCCTGCTACCACTCGTCCATTATTATTTTATATTTTTTTTCTTTTTTATAATGTTATTTTAATATTATCAACAGTAGATACTACAACTAACTGAAGACTGAAGACCCACACCAATTAAAAAAAAATTATAAATTTTCATAAACTAATAAATAAATTAAAAAAATTCGCACTCATTTTTTTATTTTTTGAATTTAAGGTACAACCATGTATATACATACGCTACTGTGTACGTATATAGGCCTATAACGACCAATCAAAAAACTCAAAACCGTAGAAATGTACAACACAACCTCTAACCGCATACTGACGGCACCGTTTAACACTTTAACCCCTTAGTTGACCATGAGCCGAGGATACCCGAACTGAGGATGCGGAGATAACGGTGACAGTGGAGGAACGTTAAAGATACCCTTATTAACTTCCACTCCTTCCCAAACGGTGGTCCAACTTGATGGCGTTAATGGGCAAGCTGCCGTCACCGGCGCGGTCACCGTGACGTCAGATTCCGGTGACCACTCGGCTTTCACCGCCTTCATTGGTGGTGCTTGTCGTTGATGTTGTTGTTGTTGTTCATCTGTTTCAGCTTCTCTGCGTCTTTTCCTGCAATTGCTCGACACTGGTTCCAGTGTCTTACCAGCCTCAAGAGGAAAGTTGAGAATGGCTTTGCTTCCACGCATCTTGAAAGCTGCTCTGTCGTAAGCTCTAGCTGCTTCAATGGCGGTTTCATAAGTCCCAAGCCAAACTCTGGATCCTTTCCTGTTTGGGTCTCTGATCTCCGCGGCAAATTTTCCCCATGGACGTTGTCTTACCCCTCTGTAATGCCTCGTCTCCCCTGTATAACAAGGCTTCGGGTTCTGAACTGGAGCCGTAACTGGAACTGGTACTGGAACTGAAGCTGGAGCTGGAGCTGGAGCTGGAGCCGGAGCTGGAGCTGGAGCGAGAGCTGGTTTAGGTTCGCAGAAGTCGAACCACTCAATCTTCTGAGCCGGAGGGAGAGAAATCTTCAGCGATGGTCGACGAGAACCAGAGCTTGAAGAGGAGTTCGAGTTCGTCAATACGATGGTTTGAGGCTTTGCCTCGCATTGAAAGAAACCATTTTGATCATTAAAACTAAAAGAGATCATATTGGAATCTTCACTGTCCTGCTTTCCGGTGAGGTCTATATAATCAAAGACTGAAATTTCTGGATCTGAAACCAGATGTTTGGACGTCGAAACAAATGTAAAGACATCATCAAACACCTCAGTTTCAAGCTTAGGAGGAGGCAGATATCCAGAGCTCACTGTTCCAGAACAGAACGAATTCGACGTTTCTCCGGTAATCGATTCTTCCTCTGCAACGAAGCAGTCCGGAATTTCGTTAATGAAACTTTCAATCGAAGCATAATCTACGAAAAAATTATTCCCCATGAGATCCAGAGGTGAAGCTTCGTAATGGGTCTTCAAGAGAGAGAGAGAGAGCTAGGTCCTTTAAGGTTCGAAGAAGTGAAAACCAGAGAGAGAGAGCAGAGGAGGAATTCGAAGTGGTAGTGGAGAAGGGAGGAGTGAAAGGGTAGGGTATTTAAAGTAAACCAATTCAGAAAGGAGCGGCCGACTCTTTCAACTGGGCTTCGACGATACACACTAGAAACACCGTTTCTTGGATTATTTAAATTTAAATTCTTGTTGGCCCACAAAGAAAACCTACTTCGAGGTTACTTCCATAAAGTGCAAAAAATAATTTATTATTTTCACCAAACGTACTTATGTACCGATACTAAGTGCTAACAAACTACAGTAAGAAACACATTGGATAATCTTGGATTTTTTCTTTATCTATTAAAAATTATTTTAGATTTCATTAATTATGCTATTAATCATGGTAATATGATTATTAGTTGAATAATCTTCTTGTTAAGTACAAACCTTTATTCTTTAGTACAAAGGAACAAAAATTGGGCTATATTAAACATATAAAACACGTGCGTTATTTTAGTATTGTTGAACTATTTAACATTCAAAAGTTCAAATATAATATTACCTCGCGAATCATTTAAGTCAAAATTTCAAAATAGTTTAATTAAATATAGAGAATCATTTTCTTTGTTCAAACACTTTTTCCATGTTCCGATGAGTAATTTGGTTGTGGAATCATTTATGACAGAAGAACACGATTACGGAATAAGTTTAACTTAATTAATAGATGGTTATATAATGTAAATTATAAATAAATCTATCCAAAGAATCATGTTTAACAGTAAAAACGTGATTACTGATTAAGATTTAACTTAATAATAGATGGTTTTGGATTTTTATTATCAAAAGTTTGTGTTAATTAGAAGAGAGTTTGCTTGGTCAGCTTTGGTTATGTAGGTTCTATGAATGCCAGCTGGAAGCAAAGCTTATCCATAAACAAAACAGACCAAGTCTGCTTGCAGCGAGTCATCTATAAACTCAAGTACGTCCACTTGCACAAGTTGGAGGGACCCCCTCCATCATCATCATCAACTTGGTGGTTGTCCCATGCTGGTTCTTTTAACCTAAATCTCACCCTTGCTCTCCACTAACATGCGCAGGTAGTACTGACTAGTTCCATTTCCTGTAAAATTAGATGAGGTTTGTTAACTTCAAAGATTAAAGTTCAGTCAGTAATGATCAAAAGCATAAAAGGGTTTTGCAGTAAATTAGTCAGTCCTTGTCTCACCAAGGACTTAAAACCCATAATCAAACATGGGATCAGCCACCATTACTTATAATTGGTCGAAAACATTCGAGAATCAACCAAAACCCTAGAAATTAGAAATGGGAAGAAAAAGCAAACATTTCCATAAATCTTTGATTGTTGGAGATTTTATATTCAAAATTCATGTAGATCTAGCTACAAAAGATAAGTTTCATTAAATTTTTGCTATCTACGGATTAAAAAAGAGGGAAAATTAGTTAACAATGAGAATCTAAGTGCATTCATGACAGATTACAAAATGGGTTTGGGGAATCAGCATTAATCAGATCAGACTAGCCTGGTTCGAATTTTCAAACCATGTGTTGCAGAGAAGGATGTCCTCCTTATCTTTAGAACCCCAATATTAATATTTCCTCATCAGGACAAGAATCCAACATAGCATTCTTGTATTTTGTCGTTGTCATCATCAATGTTGTTGGTGTGTGCTTTTGCTTATGCTTTTTGGGTGGTAGCAATAAGTTGAATTATCCTAACTTATTTAGTTTTTGCCTTAAGCAATTTGGAGCTTAAGGCTTCTGATATGCCTTTGTACATATACAGCATTACACAATCTTGTTATTCATCAATTAGTGAATACAAGACTCAGAAAGAAGCATTTGCCTTCTACAATTATGATCAAATAGAGAAGCTGAATAGTCACTGCCCGTATAATGAAAACTTCGCCGATAATGTTATTAAAGTTGTCGAGGAAACGACATAAGCAACCCTGGTCCAATTAATGCGATTAGAAAAGGATGCAGTTCATGAAAAGACTCGAGTCTCTCACAAGTGAAGAATTGGGAAACCAAACATCCTGGTCAATCCTAAGCATGGAAAAATCATCAATTTGAAACAGGATTCAATGGAGATGGGGAAGGGTAGTGTCCCTTTGATAAGGATCTTAGAAGAAATTCAGAGGAAGAAGAAAGGCTGTGCTCTTAGAAACAAGTCAAATAATCTGATTGTTTGGGCAACTCTTCAACTGATTTCTATAAA
>NW_024870489.1:161483-161653 GCF_013358625.1 Macadamia integrifolia
CAATAGGGAGAGTGTCCCTATTGTAATATGTGTTTCGCCATATAGTTTAGTTAGTAATTTTATTATTATTTTAATTCCTTTCCTTGTATTATATTGTAATTAGGCGTTGGAGTCTTAGTAGGTTTCCTACTAAAACTCTACTTTGCTGATTTATTATAAAAAATTAAAAA
>NW_024870489.1:161673-164295 GCF_013358625.1 Macadamia integrifolia
AAAAAAAAAAAAAGAGGAAACCGCGATAGGACACACTCATGGTTTAAGGTATCGGTTCATATCGTATCGTATCGGCCGATACATATCTGTATTGGCCCCTACCGATACGATACATTGAATTTTTTAAATCCTTTTGTATCAATATGTATCCTACGATACATAACACACCGATATGATCCTACAATACATACCGATATACACCGATATGATATGCACCGATATGTACCAATACTCTATGTAAAATCAAAAATTGAGGTGAAATGTACATTCAGTATGTATCGACCAATACAACCGATACGGTAGGATACGGTGCGCTACGGTCATATAACGGCCAAGATGGGTCATTTTTCAAAAAAAGCACGACGATTTTTTAAGAGGTTTTTGTTCGAAAGTTACTGCTAGCCATTTTTTCTCTCTAACTAAAGTGGAAATCAAGGTTGGGAACAAAGATTTTACATTTATGGGACAACTACAAATCTTGGATTCTTAGTGCGATACTCTCAATTTAGTATTTATGCATAATACATGTTATATATAGGTTAATCTTTTTTTATGAAAAAGTGTTTCCTATACATTTATGTGTGTATCATTAACGTATCTTAGCGTATCTCCGATACGATATGATATCCTCCGATACATATCTTAATTTTAGCCAACCGATACCAATACTTTAATGCTTGGGACACTAAATCCTATCATGGCAAGTTGGATACTCTTTTGTTTCTCTCTCTTCTCTCCTCTCTTCTCTCTTCTATTTTGTAGGTACAGGTTTCAGATCCTGAAATGCTACTATTGTTGTTGGCTGCGGGGTTTATGTGCTGCTTTTTTGTGATGCTGGTTATTGCTCCCATATGATGATGGGTAATCATCTGATATTTGACTATTATTATTATTATTATATGATCAATTCATCATCTGAATATAATTATTATTTGATTGTTCATGTCATCTGCTCATGTTCTCAGCAACAATTTTGTTTTATAAAGATATTTATTTGTGGTATTCAGAAACAAGATTCATACTTCAGATTCCCACCAACCTTATGCTGAGTTCTTTGGTCCCCAGTAACATTATGTTGTTACTTAGTTCACAGTAACCTAATCTACACTTTTACCTGGTTCGTAGCAACCTATGCTGCAATTTTATCTGTGACCTCTATTTGGGGCCCATAAGTGTGTGATCTTCCCTAATCAAATCTCTAATCATGTGATCTTTACTAATCACATCATTGCTACATTGTCTTTGTGAAGATTATTACTTACAATCTACCGTTTCTGCTATGATATTTTGGGTTGCAGTTGGTGTTTTCCACAGCATATTTTGTCTGTAGCAGATGAATTTATTTGACACAAAATTTGTCTCCACTATTATTGTTGATGATTGGTGTGTTTGAGTTGATATTGCTACCAGAATGAATTTCTCTTTGTTCTCACTGCATCCATGATTGCCATATATGTTCAAACCTGGTGCTGCTTTTAATATTTATACTTCTTGTTCCAAGCTGGAGCCTTTTGATAAATATACTCCAGCTTGAGGGGGGGATTTAAAAGTGTCTTGTGGTGTCTTGGTATCATCTTTGTAATTAGTCACGATAGGGGGAGTGTTGCTATCGTGATGTAGTTTAGTTAGTCTTTTATTGCTAGTTTAATTCCTTGTATTAGATTGTAATTAGATGTTGAAGTCTTGAACAGGCTACTTTGCAGATTTTTATAAATAAAGCAGGAAGCCACAGTAGGACACACTGAATCCTATCATGGCAGGTTGGATTCTCTTCTGTTTCTCTCTTCTCTCTTCTTCTTTGCAAGTACTGGTTTCAGATCCTGATCTGCTAAAGGAAGATTCCACGAGTGCAGAGAGATGCATGAAATTAGAACTTCAGAGGAGATGAAAACATTCAACACCTTAATGTGTTTGTCACAATAAACCATGCATAAGATTCTGCAGAAGAACAAAAGCACTTGGGAGTAGTAAACACTGCAACACATAGTAACTGGTACGATATTAATGGAAAAAAGAAAACTGAATAGGAAATCTTGCCAAGACCATTATCTATACAGGTCAACCCCTTCAAAGAGTCAAATTGTGGGAGTATTTACATCACGACTGATGTGTTAATACATGCAAAAAGCAGTCTATGGCATGAAGCAGGGCTTGCTTATTACCTCTAGCCAAAGCTCAAAAATCTCATCTGGCCCCAGCCTGAAAAGCTAGGAAACCTCTGTGCATGGTAAGGTCCACCAGCACATCATACTGAAAAACCTACCTGAAGTTATCTATTGCTCCAAGGACCATCCCAACCCAGTGCAATTGAAGATGTGGGCCTTGGTGCCCTTTTTCTAATCCTCTTTATTTCTTTATAAATCCCCTTCAGTTGTTTTTCAACAAGAAGCATTTAGAAAATGTAAA
This sequence comes from Macadamia integrifolia, assembly GCF_013358625.1. Lineage (NCBI taxonomy): Eukaryota > Viridiplantae > Streptophyta > Magnoliopsida > Proteales > Proteaceae > Macadamia > Macadamia integrifolia. The sequence continues at coordinate 164,080 of NW_024870489.1, forward strand.
AAGGATGCTATAAGAGTGATCTGATAATTAGTAATCTGACTTTTCTTTTTTTTTTTATTCCATGAAGAGGTATGAATCATGCATATCTATCGCCACCCTCCCAAAAAAAAAAGTATTCTTCTTTTCTCAGTTTGATTATGACCCTAGTTGGAATCCCGAGAGATGTTTCTTATTTTTATTCTTTTCCCCAACTTCAACCTTTTGGGGGGGGGGGGG
>NW_024870489.1:164315-166400 GCF_013358625.1 Macadamia integrifolia
GAGAGAACCTCTGAATTGACAGGAATATGTTTTTGAAGTATAAGGATTACGATAGTCAATTGGGAATTGAAACTAAAAAAAGAAGAATTCATGACCAGCCCTGTGTTACTTCAGTTGCTATTTGAAGGATTTTTTATCAACTGAGATACTCCCAAAGAGGCTTTGGTACATAGGAATATCTTTCCGAAACAGCTTTCACATGTGGTGAGAATATGCTTGGCCACTGACCAGCATGATAATCACCAGGCTTGAGTGCTTGACCCAGAGTCAGGGAAACAGTGAGCCTAGCTCAGCTCCAAAGATTGATGAGAAAAAACTGCTGGTGTACATCTTTCTTTCAAAAGATGAGAACATGCCTTTTACTCATATTATAGAAGAAAAGGCAAAAGCAAGAGCGAAACTACGAGCTAAAGGCGGGCATGCTCCTATTTAATAAGGTAATATGATACCACCTCCCACTTCAAAATTTCCAATTTGTGAATTCAATCTCCCCATAAATCCCATTCCCTAGTTTGCAATTCAGCAACGGAAAGAGGGTGTTCTACTGCTCAAAAGGAGGAGTATGTTTTCAAAATATATGATCAATTATGAAAGGCAGCACTCACATATTGATATTTTTTTGCCATTTTCTCCTATCGTTGCTTTCTTCCGTACCTGTTCACTCCACAGAAAGAGCACATAAGCATCCAGAGTCAGTTTCATCATCTACTCTCACCTGGAGGTCTTGACAACACTAGTTTGTTTTGGGACACAATATCTTGGAAAAACTTTCTGCAACTTTATGTGCTAGAAGGCAAACTCAAATTCACCACTTGACTTGGGAGTAATTTCATTAAGGTGTGATCCATAAAATCTGGACAACATTATGAGCCATACGCCTTACATACAAATAAACACAGCATTCTTTTCTTTCTTACAAAATAACAATTTGGAGTTCAGTTCCAAAATGAATGATGGGATAACATCTCCAAGGGCTCCTCAAGATACTTCTTTAAGATCTAATGAAGCACTAAAGCATTGCCTTACTTATTTTCCTGCCTTCAAAAATCCTTCCAAATATCCCACCAAGTTAGAAAAGGTACCATTTTGTTCTTATTTCATTTTACCTCAAAAGGTACCACTGAATCAGCTCAACTCATATAACTAAATCATTTTATATTGAATCATCTAGAAAAAAAAAAAAGAGATCACAGTGGATGGACTAACAACCCAGTCAAATGAAGACTTTCCCAGTTTGAGGGAAGCCTTACTTCACAGATCAACTATTGATTATGACTTCATGTCATTAAACGAACAAAAACTTAGGTTTAGGACACATCAACATATACACAGCTTGACTTATACAAAACCTAGATAATCTAAAAATAAATAAAAAATACCCAAGAAATTTTAGAGACAATCCTGAGGAACATTCAGAGGGAAATAGTAGTTGAAATGTTGGTGCACATCCTCATTGTCACCAAAGGATAGTTTCTCATAGGCCCTAATAATAAGCCACATGCATAATGGTTCCATCTATTACAACTTGAAAAGTAAAGATTCAGGCACAACATACTTGGCACAGCTCAGAACAAATCGCCAGGACAGAGTATCTGACTCTAGAAAATCATCATAATTATTTGGCTAATTCAGAACCATATATAATGGTTAGCTCTTAATTTGGATAATTAATTCACCATATCTTCATCAAGAAAGACCAACTTCATAATCACACAAAAGTTTGGTCTGAATTAAGTGTTAAATCAATTACATGATAGTGTGTCAAATGTAAGGCTAAGAACAACTGCAGAATCACATGTTTTCATAATCCGATCAAACTCCAGAAAATGTGTACAAATTTACAACATTCAACCTCATATCCAATCTTTAAATAATTCCAAAATGCATCTACAGATCATGAGTCTTATCAGAAAAATAAAATCTCTCTACAACAACAACCAAAGCTTTATCCCAACTTAATGGGGTATGGAGTCCGCCACATGGAGCTTCCAAGTAAGGACGAATGCAAGGATCCTTGCAAAAAGACTGACGGGTTATGGCTGATTATAATAAGGTTCCAAAATAAAATCTCTGGCATACCTGTAA
>NW_024870489.1:166420-178959 GCF_013358625.1 Macadamia integrifolia
AAAAAAAAAAAAAAAAACCCCCCAACTCCACAGTGCATTGATGCAGAAAAAGTTGTGCATTTGGAACATAAATCAAATTACAGATAATTCATCGAATTTCAATCAACTGGACCTCAGAGGTAATTTATCAAACACTTCATGAGTATCAAATAGGTGGCTTGTCAAATGCAAAGGTCAGCATCAAAATATAATAAAATTTGGTTCTAGATAAAAGAATTGAACTCAAAATACGATCCTTTAGAAATTAAAACAAGAAAATGAGGAGAAGAAAGCTTACAGTTAGGGTTCCAGTGAGGAAGGGAAAGGAAGTTAGAAGCTCCAACTCTGTAAGAGGCCTACTGCTAGGGTCGAGGGTGACATTCAAAACTGGAGCTTTCCCCGCCAAAGTTGGAACCTCTGGTCTTTTCTGGTATAAACAAAATACTAATCTGCTGAGCGGGTTCACATTATGATAGGTAGAAACCGGACCGCAAGGATTATAAATAGCCGGGCCAGCTAAAGGTTCAATACATGAGCACTCTATAGAAGAATTTCTACATAAGCATGCTATCTAAGTCTGGTACGTGTACATTTCGGCCCACGGAAACAGTGATCTTGATCTGGCCGATTCGAACACAAATCGATTCCTCACCCATTTTTAAAACCATGGTGAGGGTGGTAAACTTCTGGATTTATTGGACTTCTTACCCGAACTTTGTATATAAAGATGTTGTCCAGGACAGTTTGGACTAGGGGTGCAAGTTTGGCCCTGACTACTCAAACCGGCCCTTGGCCCACCTTGATCCTGAACAAGTATCGATTCGACAATTTTGGCCCTGAGGGCCTGCCCAACCCTGAAATGTCTAACCCTGAGTCAGGGTCAGGGCAGGTAAGGGCTAATGTCTTTGGCCCACCCTAAACCTGGCCCTAATTTTTTTACCCTGACTTTTGGCCCTGGTTTTGGCTTAACCCGACAATGGTTTTTGCCCTTGATGTTGACTATGTTGTGACCCTGATGTAGTGATGTTAGCCCTTGTATTAACCAAATTTTAGATACTGTTTGACATTGAGTCATTGACACCTCAAAACCCCTAATATATATTCTCACCGATCTCTTTTGCTTTTTTTACTCAAAAAAAAAAAAATCTCTCTTGCTTTTTTTACAAAAAATAAATTAAAAAAAAAATCAGAGTATACTTGGTCCTTGATGGCAAACCAGGGTTAGGGTTAGGGTCAGGGTCAATCAATGATATCTTGGCCCTTGATGACAAATCAGAGTCGAGTTAATTAGGATCACCCCGGCCCGACTATGAAAAATCAGGTCAATCAGGGTGGGTAAGGGTTGGTCTGAACCCTGAATGGTTGGGCCTGAATTGAAGTTTTGCAGCCCTGAGTCAACATTAGGGTGGATTTGGGCCTAGTTAAGGGGACTCAAGGTTGGGCTAGGGTTTTAAGAAGCCCAGCCCAACCCGGCCTTGTTGCACCCTTAGTTTGGATGGACCTCGTTACCAGCTTGACTGATGAATTTGAAACATTTGTTCATAAATATTTATTTATTGTTGTTTAAAGGGTATTGCTGATGGCAATGCCGAAGGTGATCTCTGTAAATGGATTTTAAGATCCTTGAGCATTACTAATGGCCATGCTAAATTTAATACTCTACTTCTTAAACCCGGTCTGATTACACGGTTGACCCGGTTTAACCATACAGAACCCGAACCGAAGAGAATTAGAGCGGGTTCCTTATGTACTATGATGGCAAGGGTGACCTTAAACACCGGCTGGCCCGACAAGTCCGAGCCAGTGCCAGAAGAGACGGGAATACCCAAGCCGTATACATGCACCTATCATAAGGCCATGTACGGATAAAGCAGGTATGTAGCCGTATATTAATGTGCATACGTATATTACATCGTATGCCAATAGTGAGATTCACGTTGAGGCCCGAACTCTGTCAAAATCCCAAGTTTTGGCCCTCAGGTGGGTGGACAGGTGGGCGCATCCACCCACCTGAGTGACCCACCCATGTGAATTACTTAGTATTTTAAAGAAGTATATATAGCATTTATACTTTCCTTTTCTTTTCTCATTTATGACACTCGTACGTTGGTGAGAAGAGTAAAGAGGAGAGAGAAAAGAAAGGAAAGAAAAAGAAAAGAGAAGGAAGAGGAAGAAGGAATGGATTCCAGCGACACCGAGGCTTGATCTTCCCATTCCGGCGCCGGAAGAGTGATCTTCAACACTAGATCTACATTTAGAGGTAAGCAAAGTTTGGGTTCCTTAAACCTTCACCATACCCAAGTGAAACCCTTGGTTTGGGTAGGGTTTCTTGAGATCTTGTAAATCCCCTTTGAAATGATAAATCTAAGGTTTAATAGATGATTTATGTGTTGATCTTGAAGGATTTGAAGAAGTATTTACAAGGTTGGAAAAGCATTGTGGATTTGAAGTGATTTTTGGGGTTTGAATGTGTTCTTGAGCAAAGAAGGTAAGATGGCTTCCCATTCCTTAAATCTAACCTAGATCTAGGTTAGAGCTGCCTTATGAGACCTAGAATGAGTGAAGAATGGGTTTGGAAAAGCCCCATTTGAATCCCCAAAGGTTGGGGGAAGTTTAGGAAGAAACAGCAGTTTCCCGCCAAGACCGGTGGGCCATCTGGCCCGCCTGTGGGCACCCGCCTGAGAGGGCAGGGCCCTCGAGCACAACCGGCAGGCCAAATCGGTGGGCCAACCGGTGGGTCACCCTGCCCGCCGGTCTTAGCAGACCCCCTGGCCCAATCGGCGGGTCAGACCGATGGGCCAACTGGCAGGCCGAACTACCCGCCGGTCCAGACCGGTGGGCCAACCGGTGGGCTAGACAGGTGGGCTGTCTGACCCACCCGTGAGGCTCCGAATGTGATTTTTACGTCCGATTGGACCCAAATCGGACGTGTGATCTTCTTTTAGGATTCTAAACATGATCATGTCATTGGATCGTGTTAATCTTGATCCTAAGATGGTGAAATACTAACCCCACTCACTCATGTTAGGTTCACCAAATCCTACGCTTCTTGTACCGGATCTCACCCGTACCGAGCGAAAATCCTTGTACACTATAGGTAAGTGGGGAGAGGACGTTTGGCCTTGTTTCAAGGCATTGTTTGGCATTCATTTAATTGTATCTAGTCTAGCCATGCCATCATGAAAATGCTATGTAGATTAGTCATCCTCACATTGTTATGCATGGGTGTTGTGTTTACTTTTTAAATGCCAAGTGATGAGATGCTTATGTGATGAATGTTGACATCATTGTGCATGATGCATTAATAGACTAGATGTCGTAGTCGGCTTAGAAACGAGTGCATTGGTGGCCCGTGGTATGAGACGCGGTGGTACTATGCAATCATACTATTGTCATGTAGGAGCATGCGGTTTAGGATTTTCACATTCCCGTGCTACGACCCTTCCCAACAGGGGTTAAGGTGTTGGGTTACCATTTGGAAGGAAGCAGTGGTCGCAGTGGTCGCAGTTGTCGGGTCACTGTGGCAGTTAGACATAACGCCCGGTGGGTCAATAGGACAGTCGGTAACTCCGGTGGTATATTCAAGAGGGCTAATCGTACTGCTTTTAAATTGCTGGAGTCAGCACCTTTAATTTTAGTCATTTACTTTTCTGTTGAGAGCCGGTGGTCGGTATTGTTTTTACCTTTTCGAGTACTCACAGTGGATCTTCTCCGACAGCCCTATGGGCGTATCGCGGGATGGAGTTCAGGCTCGTACACAGAGTATACGTGCACTGTGGTTGTAGTAGCACTAAACCAAAGACTTAATAATGTTGCTTAGGTTGATGTGATTTAAAATATATTGCATAGCATGTAGTGCATATGATTGTGTTTTGTTATGTGGTCCATCTTTCCACTTACTGAGCTAGTGAGCTCATCCCACGTGTGCACCTCTTTTAGATGATTTTGCAGGTCATCCATCTAAAGAGCAAGGGTCGGGCCCCACGGTTGAGTTCCCTGAAGAGGACTGGTGGGCCCCTGAGGAGTTAGAGCACGGCACTGATTGCTCGTGCGAGAGTTGTGCTGCGGGATCGCAGTTCTGATACCGAACTGAGCTCCATTTCTGATGCCAAGCTGAGTTTCACTTTTGATGCCGAGCCGAGCTCTACCTTGTGAAACCGAGCTGGGCTCAACCTTTGATACCGAGCTGAGCTCTAGGTTCTGACTCCGAGCCGATCTATATACTCTGATTTTGATGGTTTCCTTTTGTACTTGATATGTGAATTGTACTTTTATTGTGTAAATATCATGCTTTCGGGCCCACATGTATATAACTATTGTATTACAATTCGGGTATCAAATATTATGGGAATATTCACAGGTAAACCAAGTCTTCCGCTGATCTGATGAGTTTTTATTATTTGTGTATATGCTGGGGTGGAATACAGTATCAGATGATCCTGGCAGGTTTGGGTTAACCGGTGTTAACCCGGTCACTGGCCCGGTTCTGTGCGAACGAGGTGTGACACTAAATGTGAAGTCTTAAGGTCTTTAATGTATGTGTGGTTCTATGTATCAGTATCGTATCACGATCCATATTGATTTGGTAAATGTCTGATCCCAATACCTGATCGATATCATATTTGATTGAACGGTATAGATTAGGGGTAAAAAGGTCAAAAAAATCTTTCTCTTTAAGAAAAGCAACACATTTTTATCTGATACAGGTGATCCAATAGCAATCCATTTCGATTTTGAGAATGACCAATACCAGTCCCGATAGCGTTCACTCAAACCATGAATATATGCCCCTTTGCATACATTTTAGTGTTCATTTGTACATTTTGAAATATTCGAATGTAAATTTTATACATCCAATTTTATTTGTGCTTAATGTATTCTCTTGCTCACTCACAGCAAAATACAAGGTCTTGGCTCCTAAGAGCTGTACGTTAGAACATAACCCACTGGGTGCCTTGCAGATGCATGAGTCATGACATCCCCTTGGGCCTTGAACATGGACCCAACTATAGAGCTCACCCATATGCGTATCATCCACTGCTTGCAAAAATGGGAACTGTAAAAAGACAGAAACGAACGATACGGGTTTTAAACAGTAAATTTTTTTGAACGATACGGTTAAATAAATAATCAAAAAAATAGAGAATGGTAAAAAATGAAAAACGGACAGTATGGGTTTTAAACGTGTGATTTTAAACAAACGGGACCAAAAAAACGGTATTATACGTGTATAAATTAAGGAATTATTACATGAATACTTACATCTAATGTTCAAAATAACTACAATATTTAACATTAATGCATATATATATATATATATATCTCATGTCTCATTATAAGTTTTATGACATATAATTGAATATCATCTACTATCAATTCTAAATTCATATCCGTACATGTCCAAGTTTTATTGAGCAATGTGACTTGGCTATGATGTTGTTCATTGTTGTCAACATAGTCAACACACTCTTGGAGTAATGTATATTCAATTTGAGGTAGTGGTCATCACTTTTGAAACATTTTTCAGCAAAAGCATCAGTTTGTATCTTAATTTTAGGATCCATACATTGATATTGAGTTGAATGTGATATCATGAGAAATATAGGTCATTGAGTTTGCTTCAAATCAGCTAAAGAATCAGGTGGATCAAAGTTTGAGAGAGAGAGAGATATAGTCAATTAAGCAGACATTATGTTCAAGACGTTAAGTCTTAAAAAACGTCATAAAAGATAAATGTGTTTAAATGCGTTTTAAACGTGTTTAGAATGAAAATACTTACCTTTTGCTGTTTTTTTTATGTATCTTTGAGAAATATATCGAAAAACGTGTTTTAAACTATAAAAAACGAGCCCGTATTTAAAACGGAGTTTTAAAGGCGTTTTTCTCCACCTTTGTTCCATGAAACGTATCAATCATGCCCTCTTCATCATCACAACGCATATGAATTCGTGCCTCATTACATCATCAGCCGCATCGCATTCTATGTGTCTCGTTTACCTTTCTCAACATCTACACGTTGTACATGTGGGTGACTGGGGGTCTTTCCCGGCCCTGAGCAAAGTTCTATCGAGTGTTGCAGATAATACATTAACCCATTGACCTGCCTCGATCTTAAGGAACAATGCCACATGCCACTAGAACAAGGGCCATTGGGATGATGCAACACATTAATTAATGGAGGGACTATGTTTTCTATTGTAAAATAGAACTCATTGTGTCCATTATGATGTGGCGTCCATGAAGATGTGGCTTACAATGTCTCATGATTGTGAAGTAGAACAAGAATTTCAAATTGAATAAGAAACTCTTTTTAGGTAGAAAAAAAAAAAAAAAAAAAGGAAAATTAAATGGTTACCCACTTTTGGGTTCTTTTTATAAAAATACTTACAAAAAATTTGGGTTAACAAAAATAACTAAAATTAAGTTTGAATTTACAAAATTATTCATCCAAAGTTTTAGTTAACAAAATATCCAAAATCAAGTTTAGGTTTACAAAACTATCCAAAATAGTGATTCTTCATCTTCCATATATAATTATGTATTTTTTTATGACTAAAACTGTGAATAGATAATTTTGTAAATCCAAACTCAATTTTAGGTATTTTTATTAACTTAAATTTTAAGTGGATAATTTTGTAAAGGAAAACTTAATTTTGAGTATTTTTGTTAACTAAAACTTTTGGTGAGTAATTTTGTAAATAGAAACTCAGAAATGAGTAATCATTTAATTTTTCTAAAAAAAAAAAATATATATATATATATATATATTATGGTATTATGATAGTCTCAGATATCATATCACCAACATGGTAATAAATAGAGTGATATGTCATGAATAAGTTAGGGTTGGGTCATGTTAATTTCACTCTACTTAATTATGGTGTTGTCTTTTATGGTGCAAAAGGTTCTTGTAACACGTCTTTCAAGATGAAACAATTTTCAAGAGATCCTCTAAATTGATATGCATTCAAATAATTAAGCCACGTTGGGACCCAATATTTCTCCCCACTACACATAAAATACTCACAATAAAGGGAAAAAACTCAAATTATTCAAAGACAACAAAAGAGAAGCTTAGAGAAAGTAAGCTAACAAAACAGGTTGTTAAAGGAGTGAATTTCATCTTCTTTTTCTAGAGAAAATATTTTCCTAAAAGAATACAGCTCCCCATAATTAATATTAAAGAGAAATCATATAGTAATGTCTTTGCGTAGAGGTACACTCCTTGGTACATTTTTGACAAGTTTTAACCAATTTTGAGTGTGTACACAGTCTCCACTGCTATAACTCAAGTTTTAGGGTTTCTAGAAATGAAGTGAGCCCCCAACTTGAGTTGTCAGAATTTCATGATTTTTTCTATTAGGTACAGTTCCTTTTTTTCCCCCTTTTTTTTTAATTTAGTTTTGTGTTTTCTTTTATTTTTTTCTCATTTTACATGACATGATTTTAGATCAAACACTAAGAAATATGAAAATAAATAAATAAAAGATCTGCACGACACAGAGATTTAATGAGTTCACACACTAGTGTGATGTGCTACATCTTCGGGCGAAGAAGAAGATGTTTTACTATGCAAAAGAGAGATTATATCCAAACAATGATGATAAAACTCGCCTTGAAACCCTAGTTTGAAAAAACCCCCAAAATACAATGACTTTCACAATAAGACAACAGTACATTATATATATATATATATATATTCCAAGTCGCTGGTCTACCCATTGGGTCACAGTCGACACAGTTGAACCATATCGCAGGGCATAGCCCCTGTACTCCCATACGAGATTAATGATGGGCTCCGGGCTTGGACATATTGGGCCAACCCCTCTGCTTCCATCACAGATCTCAAAAAACTTTCCATTCGGGTCGCCACCAAAATATGTCGGAGCGAGTCAAGAATTCGAGAAAAACTTAACAAATCTCCACATTGGCTTAAATTCTCTTCCAACAAACAAATAAATAACCAAAAGCTTCATCTTTTCCAATAGCCCTCCAAAGGATTGAACTTAAATACAGCAAACACCGAGTAAGTTCAAACAATGCTCGAACTTATCAACACATAAAGGCTTAATCAACATAGCAGCTGGCTTATCTTCATTATCAATCTTCAACACTTGAATATTATCTTGAGCAATTATCTCTTTGATGAAATGATATCGAACATCAATATGCTTCGTCCTCTCATGATACATTGGATCTTTAGTCAAATGAATAGTACTCTGGCCAAGGATTAAAGTATCGGTATCGGTCGTTGTATCGGTTGGCCAAAATTAAGATACGTATCGGAGGGTATCGTATCGTATCGGAGATACGCTAAGATACGCTAAAGATACGCACATAAATGGATAGGAAACACTTTTTTATACACATTTGCATAAAAAAATAGTTAAAAAAAAATTATATATAATATGTATTATGCATAAACAGTAAATTTAGAGTATCGCACTAAGAATCCAAGGTTTGTACTTGTCCCATAAATGTAAAATCCTTGTTCCCAACCTTGATTTCCACTTTAGTTAAAGAGAAAAATGGTTGGCAGCAACTTTGGAACAAAAACACCTCAAAAAAGTATTTTTTTCTAAAAAATTACCCATTTTGGCCATTTTATGACCGTATCGGTACGTATCGGTGTGTAACGGTCGATACATATCGATACGCACCGATACGTACCGATACATATCGAAACATACATTTCACTTCAATTTTGAATTTTTCATAGAGTATCGGTACGTATCGATGAGTATCGATGCGTATCGGTGGTGTATCGGTGCGTATCGGTGTGTATCGTGGGATACGTATCGATACATAAGGGTTTTAAAATTTTCATGATACGTATCAGTATGTATTGTGCCGATGCCTATCAATACGGATACATATCGGTCGATACGGCACAATACGCATTGATACTTAAAACCATGACTCTGGCTATCACAATGGACAACCGTCACACGATGATCCATGCTGAGTTCTCCCAACAAATCTCTAAGCCAAATAGCTTCTTTAATTGCCTCAATCACTACCATATACTCTACTTCAGAAGTAGATAATGCAACTGTAGCTTGTAAAGTAACTTTCTAACTAACTGTACTTCCTCCAAGAAGAAATATACATAGCATCTGAGTGACCTCCTCTTGTCAAGATCACCTGCATAATCTAAATCAACATAACCAGATAAACTATCACCATTCCTCTCAAACTCCAAACAAACACCAGAGGTCCCTTTAAGGTACTTAAGTATCTACTTCACTGCTTTTCAATGAGTTTTATTTGGACATGATAAATATCTTCTCACCACACTGACAGATTGTGAAACGTCAGGACGAGTGCAAACCATAGCATACATAACGGAGTCAACTGCACTAAAGTATGGAACACGTGACATGTACGCACTAAAGTATGGAACACGTGACATGTACTCCACCTCTTCATCTGTCTGAGGTGATAGAGTAGTTGAAAGTCTAAAATGAGATGCAAGATGAGTACTTATAGGTTTGGCATCTTTCATGCTAAATCGATTCAATATCTTCACAGTGAACTTATGTTGAGATAGCTATAGCTTTCTTGTTTTTCTATCCCTCTTGATCTCTATACCAATGATCTTCCTTGCTACCCCCAAATTTTTCATCTCAAATTCAGAACTTAATTGTTCTTTCAATCTGTTGACCTCATTCATATCTTTTGCTGCAATCAATATATCATCAACATAATATATGAATGACCCATCAGAGAGTTTTCTAAAATAAACACAACAGTCATATTGACACCTACAGTATTCAAAACTAATCATAATCGAATCAAACATTTTATACCATTGTCTAGGAGACTGTTTCAAACCATATAGAGACTTCTTCAACAAGCATACATAGTTCTCCTTACCTTCAATAACAAACCCTTCAGGTTAATGTATATAAATCTATTCTTCTAGTTCACTATGCAAGAATGTTGTTTTCAAATCAAGTTGCTCAAACTCTAAATTATGCATAGCAACTAAAGAAAGTAGGACATGAATAGAACTATACTTAACAACATGTGAGAAAACATCATTAAAATCAATTCCTTGTACCTGATTGTAGCCCTTTGCAAGCAACCATGCCTTGTACCTGACATCTTAAACATCTGAGGCAGATTCCTTTTTCTTAAAGACTCATTTGTAGTTAACAATTTTTTTCCCTGGTCTCGACTTGATAAGCTCCCAAGTCTGATTTTTATGAAGAGATTTTATTTTCTCATTCATGGCAACCAACCATTTTGTAGAATCAACTAAAGTAACAGCTTCAAAATATGTTGCAGGCTCACTATTTTCAATTGTATCTGCAACAGACAATGCACAAGCAACAAATTCAGCATGCCCATACTTTTGTGGTTATCTAATATTCCTCCTTAGTCTGTCATTGAAAATGATGTATTGCTCTTCTTCTTGATTCTCTTGAGCTTCATCTCCTTCAATATAAATAGACAGTTGAACTGAAATAGATTGTGCTTCGTTTGAAGATGAACCACCAATTTCAAACTTCACATTCTCTCTAGATTTTTCTTGACCTTCATCACAATGAGCAGAAACTTCTTTCTTCGGATGCAACATAATAAATTCATCGAAAGTAACATCTCTACTAATAAGAAATTTTAAAGACTTTGGATCAGGACACCACAGCTTGTATCATTTCACTCCAAATCCATACCTAAGAAAAATGCATTTCTTGGCCCTAAGTTCTAACTTCTCTTTATTCACATGTGCATAAGCAGAACATCCAAATAATTTTAAATTAGAGTAGTCTGCAGGCTTATCTGACCAAACTTCCTCTAGAGTCTTGCATTCAATAGCTCTGCAAGGAGATCGATTCACCAACAAGGTTGTTGTGTTAACTACTTCTGCCCAGAACTCCTTGCCCAATCCTGCATTTGATAACTTATATATTGTATTTTCTAACAATGTTCTATTCATACGCTCTACCACTCCATTCTGCTGGGGTGTTTTAACAACTGTATGGTGTCTTGCAATACTTTTATTTTTTTTAGAACTCATTAAAGTCACCTTCACAGAATTCTAGGCCATTATCGGTTCTCAAGTTCTTAATTTGTTTTTCAGTCTGCCTCTCAAACAAATTCTTCCACTGTTTGAGAGTAACAAATACTTTATTTTTATGCTTCAAGAAATAGACTCAAACCTTCCTAGAGAAATCATCAATGAAAGTAAGTAAGTACCTTGCACTAGCCCCTTTGAAGCAACCCTAGAGGGCCCCCATAAGTCTGAATGAATATAGTCTAAAGTTCCCTTGGTTCTGTAAATAGCAGTACTGAAATTGATTCTCTTCTGCTTTCCAAACACACAATGCTCACAAAACTCCATTTTTCCTGTACTCTGACCACATAATAAACCACTTTTACTTAATGATATCATTCATCTTTCACTCATATGACCTAACATCATATGCCATAAATTTATGACATCTGATTCAAACATAGATGATGAAGCTGCTGCAACACATACAAACTGCCAACCTTAATTCCTTTAATCAACAAGAGAATACCTTTGTTAATTTTCATGACTCCACCTTCGACTGTATATTTGCACCTATTTGAATCAAGAATGCCTAAACTGATAAGATTCTTCTTCAAATCAGGGATATGCCTAACATTAGATAAAATTTCTGACAACACCATCATACATCTTGATCTTGATCGTTCCAATTCCAATAATCCTATAAAAGACATTATTTCCCATCAACACAATTCCACCTCGAATTAATTCGTATGTGAAGAACCATTATCGATTGGGACAGATGTGGTAGGAACAACCAAAGTCAAGAATCCATTCATCCTGTGATCTAACTCTATCATCAATCACCAAAAGCATATAAGACTCACTCTCATATTCAACAATATTAGCTTCTGCAGAATCATCTCTCTTCTGTTGATTTTGGGCACCACCACCTGTTTTTCACTTATTTAAAAGCTTATAATATTCAGATTATATGCCCCTTTTTCTTACAGTAATTACAAGTTAAATTCATACAAATTTAACCCCCATACGAGATCAGTGATGGGCTCCGGGCTCCGGGCTTGGGCCTATCAGCCCAACCCCTCTACTTCCATCACAGATCTCAGAAAACTTTCTATCTGGGTCGCCACCAAAATATGTCAGAGCGGGTCAATCTTCAAAATTGGTTAAAAATTCGAGACAAACTTAACACATGAGGTGTGTATTGTCACTGCTTCTCTAAGGTATGGAAGCATACACCATAATGATTATTTTGATTAAACTTTAATGTTGTTTTGTTGATATTTTAGTTCAGTTCAGTTCTTTTATACATGTTGTAGGGATTGTTCTTTTATTTTGCTATTATGTGTTTTATGTGCATCATATTCTTTATTTTCTCCACGATTATTTCATGTGTCACTAGTCTTCTAGATTCCTGGTTTTTGTTCCGTTTTATTTTCATAATTAGGACTTTCAATTTCCACACTTCTATATGGTTTATTTTTTCTTTTTCTTTTTCTTTTTTCTTTTTTTTTCTTTTTTTTTTTCTTTTTTTTTTTTTTTTTTTTTTTTTTTTTTTTTT
>NW_024870489.1:178979-189545 GCF_013358625.1 Macadamia integrifolia
CCCCACTACACATAAAATACTCACAATAAAGGGAAAAAACTCAAATTATTCAAAGACAACAAAAGAGAAGCTTAGAGAAAGTAAGCAAACAAAACAAGGTTGTTAAAGGAGTGAATTTCATCCTCTTTTTCTAGAGAAAATATTTTCCTAAAAGAATACAGCTCCCCATAATTAATATTAAAGAGAAATCAAATAGTAATGTCTTTTCGTAGAGGTACACTCCTTGGTACATTTTTGACAAGTTTTAACCAATTTTGAGTGTGTACACAGTCTCCACTGCTATAACTCAAGTTTTAGGGTTTCTAGAAATGAAGTGAGCCCCCCACTTGAGTTGTGAGAATTTCAGTCTCCACTGCTATAACTCAAGTTTTAGGGTTTCTAGAAATGAAGTGAGCCCCCCACTTGAGTTGTGAGAATTTCATGATTTTTTCTATTAGGTACAGTTCATTTTTCCCCCCTTTTTTTTTAATTTAGTTTTGTGTTTTCTTTTATTTTTTTCTCATTTTGCATGACATGGTTTTAGATCAAACACTAAGAAATATGAAAATAAATAAATAAAAGATCTGCACGACACAGAGATTTAATGAGTTCACACACTAGTGTGATGTGCTACATCTTCGGACGAAGAAAAAGATGTTTTACTATGCAAAAGAGAGATTATATCCAAACAATGATGATAAAACTCACCTTGAAATCCTAGTTTAAAAAAACCCCCAAAATACAATGACTTTGCAATAAGACAACAGTACATTATATATATATATATATATTCCAAGTCGCTGGTCTACCCATTGGGTCACGGTCGACACAGTTGAACCATACCGCAAGGCATAGCCCCTGTACCCCCATACGAGATTAGTGATGGGCTCCGGGCTTGGACATATTGGCTCAACCTCTCTGCTTCCATCACAGATCTCAAAAAACTTTCCATTCGGGTCGCCACCAAAATATGTCGAAGCGGGTCAAGAATTCGAGAAAAACTTAACAAATCTCCACCTTGGCTTAAATTCTCTTCCAACAAACAAATAAATAACCAAAAGCTTCATCTTTTCCAATAGCCCTCCAAAGGGTTGAACTTAAACACAGCAAACACCGAGTAAGTTCAAACAATGCTTGAACTTATCAACACATAAAGGCTTAGTCAACATATCAGCTGGCTTATCTTCATTATCAATCTTCAACACTTGAATATTACCTTGAGCAATTTCTCTTTGATGAAATGATACCGAACATCAATATGCTTCGTCCTCTCATGATACATTGGATCTTTAGTCAAGTTAATAGTACTCTGGCTATCACAATGGACAACCGTCACACGATGATCCATGCTGAGTTCTCCCAACAAATCTCTAAGCCAAATAGCTTCTTTAATTGCCTCAATCACTACCATATACTCTGCTTCAGAAGTAGATAATGCAACTGTAGCTTGTAAAGTAGCTTTCTAACTAACTGTACTTCCTCCAAAAAAAAATACATAGCATCTGAGTGACCTCCTCTTGTCAAGATCACCTGCATAATCTAAATCAACATAACCAGATAAACTATCTCCATTCCTCTCAAACTCCAAACAAACACCAGAGGTCCCTTTAAAGTACTTAAGTATCTACTTCACTACTTTTCAATGAGCTTTACTTGGACATGATAAATATCTTCTCACCACACTGACAGCTTGTGAAACGTCAGAACGAGTGCAAACCATAGCATACATAACGGAGTCAACTACACTAAAGTATGGAACACGTGACATGTACTCCACCTCTTCATCTCTCTGAGGTGATAGAGTAGCTGAAAGTCTAAAATGAGATGCAAGAGGAGTACTTATAGGTTTGGCATCTTTCATGCTAAATCGATTCAATATCTTCGCAGTGAACTTATGTTGAGATAGCTATAGCTTCCCTGTTTTTCTATCCCTCTTGATCTCTATACCAATGATCTTCCTTGCTACCCCCAAATTTTTCATCTCAAATTCAGAACTTAATTGTTCTTTCAATCTGTTGACCTCATTCATATCTTTTGCTGCAATCAATATATCATCAACATAATATATGAATGACCCATCAGAGAGTTTTCTAAAATAAACACAACAGTCATATTGACACTTACAATATCCAAAACTAATCATAATTGAATCAAACATTTTATACAACTGTCTAGGAGACTATTTCAAACCATATAGAGACTTCTTCAACAAGCATACATAGTTCTCCTTACCTTCAATAACAAACCCTTCAGGTTAATGTATATAAATCTATTCTTCTAGTTCACTATGCAAGAATGTTATTTTCAAATCAAGTTGCTCCAACTCTAAATCATGCATGGCAACTAAAGAAAGTAGGACATGAATAGAACTATGCTTAACAACAGGTGAGAAAACATCATTAAAATCAATTCCTTGTACCTGACTGTAGCCCTTTGCAAGCAACCGTGCCTTGTACCTAACATCTTAAACATCTGAGGCAGATTCCTTTTTCTTGAAGACTCATTTGCAGTCAACAATTTTTTTTCCTGGTCTCGACTTGATAAGCTCCCAAGTCTGATTTTTATGAAGAGATTTTATTTCCTCATTCATGGCAACCAACCATTTTGTAGAATCAACTGTAGTAACAGCTTCAGAATATGTTGCAGGCTCACTATTTTCAATTGTATCTGCAACAGACAATGCAACAAATTCAGCATGCCCATATTTTTGTGGTTGTCTAATATTCCTCCTTAGTCTATCATTGAAAATGATGTATCGCTCTTCTTCCTAATTCTCTTGAGCTTCATCTCCTTCAATATAAGTAGACAGTTGAACTGAAATAGATTGTGCTTCGTTTGAAGATGAACCACCCATTTCAAACTTCACATTCTCTCTAGATTTTTCTTAACCTTCATCACAATGAGCAGAAACTTCTTTCTTAGGATGCAACATAGAAAATTCATCGAAAGTTACATCTCTACTAATAAGAAATTTTAGAGACTTTGGATCAGGACACCACAGCTTGTATCATTTCACTCCAAATCCATACCCAAGAAAAATGTATTTCTTGGCCCTAAGTTCTAACTTCTCTTTATTCACATGTGCATAAGCAGGACATCCAAATAATTTTAAATTAGAGTAGTCTGCAGGCTTACCTGACCAAACTTCCTCTAGAGTCTTGCATTCAATAGCTCTGCAAGGAGAACGATTCACCAACAAGGTTGTTGTGTTAACTACTTCTGCCCAGAACTCCTTGCCCAATCCTACATTTGATAACATATATATTGTATTTTCTAACAATGTTCTATTCATACGCTCTACCACTCCATTCTGCTGGGGTGTTTTAACAATTGTATGGTGTCTTGCAATACCTTTACTTTTTTAGAACTCATTAAAGTCACCTTCACAGAATTCTAGGCCATTATCGGTTCTCAAGTTCTTAATTTGTTTTTCAGTCTGCCTCTCAAACAAATTCTTCCACTGTTTGAGAGTGACAAATACTTTATTTTTATGCTTCAAGAAATAGACTCAAACCTTCCTAGAGAAATCATCAATGAAAGTAAGTAAGTACCTTGCACCAGCCCCTTTGAAGCAACCCTGGAGGGCCCCCATAAGTCTGAATGAATATAGTCTAAAGTTCCCTTGGTTCTGTAAATAGCAGTACTGAAACTGATTCTCTTCTGCTCTCCAAACACGCAATGCTCACAAAACTCTATTTTTCCTGTACTCTGACCACATAACAGACCACTTTTACTTAATGATGTCATTCCTCTTTCACTCATATGACCTAACCTCATATGCCATAAACTTATGACATCTGATTCAAACATAGATGATAAAGCTGCTGCAATACATACAAACTGCCAACCTTAATTCCTTTAATCAACAAGAGAATACCTTTGCTAATTTTCATGACTCCACCTTCGACTGTATATTTGCACATATTTGAATCAAGAATGCCTAAACTGATAAGATTCTTCTTCAAATCAGAGATATGCCTAACATTAGATAAAATTCTGACAACACCATCATACATCTTGATCTTGATCGTTCCAATTCTAATAATCCTATAAAAAGCATTATTTTCCATCAACACAATTCCACCTCGAATTAATTCGTATGTGAAGAACCATTATCGATTGGGTCAGATGTGGTAGGAACAACCAAAGTCAAGAATCCATTCATCATGTGATCTAACTCTATCATCAATCACCAAAAGCATATAAGACTCACTATCATCTTCAGTAATATTAGCTTCTGTAGAATCATCTCTCTTCTATTGATTTTGGGCATCACCACCTGTTTTTCGCTTATTTAAAAGCTTATAATATTCAGATTTAATATGCCCCTTTTTCTTACAGTAATTACAAGTTAAATTCATACGAATTTAACCCCCATACAAGATCAGTGATGGGCTCCGGGCTCCGGGCTTGGGCCTATCAGTCCAACCCCTCTGCTTCCATCACAGATCTCAGAAAACTTTCTATCTGGGTCGCCACCAAAATATGTCAAAGCGGGTCAATCTTCAAAATTGGTTAAAAATTCGAGACAAACTTAACACATGAGGTGTGTATTGTCACTGCTTCTCTAAGGTATGGAAGCATACACCATAATGATTATTTTGATTAAACTTTAATGTTGTTTTGTTGATATTTTAGTTCAGTTCTTTTATATATGTTGTAGGGATTGTTCTTTTATTTTGCTATTATGTGTTTTATGTGCATCATATTCTTTATTTTCTCCACGATTATTGCATGTGTCACTAGTCTTCTAGATTCATGGTTTTTGTACCGTTTTATTTTCATAATTAGGACTTTCAATTTCCACACTTCTATATGGTTTATTTTTTCTTTTTCTTTTTTTTTTCTTTTTTTTTCTTTTTTTTTTTTTTTTTTCATCATTATTTTTCACATCTCATGCACATGCTAATAGGTTAGTTTATGTTTTGAGGTTTTTCCATCATGGTATGATTTTTCCTTATCTTTTTGCATGATTTTTCAGTGTTTTGCCCTAGATTTTTATTTTCCTTTTTTTTTTTTTTGTGATTTTTATGCATTTTATTTAGAATTTTTAGGCATAATTTAGCCCTTGGGATATTCTCTCATTTCAACATGTTTTTCTTTGCTCAAAATTCCTATAATTTTTATGATAATTTTATAATATTAAACTTGTTGAATCTCATTAATGTCTAGACTTTTTCTAATTTTTCTTGCATTTTTTAGATTTATTTTGACGTTTTTTCTACATTTTCGTGCATGGTAAGATCGTTTACTTTGGTTCAAATAATTTTATTATCTATTGGTATTTGGTCATTTATTTAGTTATTTTCTGATTTTGTAGTTTCATAGGTTCATGCTTGCTAGGGCATATCCTCATTATTAATTTATGCATCTAGGTAGGCTTTATGCATATTAATACTGTTTTAATTTGTAAATGTAGAACGTTTACAGTTTTACTTTTTAGGTATATATAAAAATTTACGTTTTATTATACTATTTTTTTTTTTTTTTTTTGTAGCCAAACACTGGGAGTATGTGCCATATCTCCACTCTTTATTTGTTTTATTTTTAAGAATTTTTATGTTTTTTTAGTTAATTTTGATCAAGTAAATAAGAATTACCGGTTTAACCGAATGGACCGAGGTCCTTAAGAACTTCACTGGTCCGCAATTTGAATTGAATCATCCTTTGGTCCACACTCAATCTCCATTGGAATCATCATAAAATCGTATTTTTTTATTTTGTGGGTCCTAAACCCTGAATCTAGGTGATGACTCCTTACATCAATCTCTCTCTCTTCTAAAGAGACGAGGATGTTTCTACCAAATAGGAACAAATTCATTATTCTCACGTTGCGTAATTGTTTGTTTGTAGAATCTCCTCAATGTTTAGTTAAAAAAATAATAATAAACATACAAACATTAAGAAGTTTTTTTTAATCATTTGTTCTCATTGATATGATAAATTTATTTAAGCCTATACATGCATTTGAAGGATTGTCATGCACCAAACACATCTGGATATATATCTATCAGCTATTGATTTTTTATTTATCAACTTGCTAATTCTGAATTGAATCATCTTTTGGTTTGGCACTCTCCATTGAAACCATCAGAGAGTCCTATTTTTATTTTGTGGGTCATAGACCTTGAATCTAGGTGATGACTCCTTACATCATTCCCTCTCATTTCTAAAGAGACAAGGATGTGTCTATTACCTAGGAACAAATTCATTATTCTCACGTTGCATAATTGTTTTGTTTGTAGAATCTTCTCATTGTTTAGTTAAAAAAATAATAATAATAAACATACAAATATTAAGAAAAAATTTTTAATCATTTGTTCTCAAATTGATATGATAAATTTATTTAAGCCTATACATGCATTTGAAGGATTCTCATGCACCAAATACATCTGGATATATATCTCTTTAGTATCAGCTATTTATTTTTTATCCATCAAATTGCTGATTCTTAGTTAATTCTTTCTACCCAATGGATATTCTTACTTATATATAAAAAATAATAATAAATAAATAAAAATAGATATATATTAGATTGCAATCTCGAGCAAAGTTTAACCAATATTATAATTTAAAAAATATAAAATTAACAGCATATAATCTATGAGTACATTAATATATTAGAGCTATGGTTATGTTATCCAAGAAGGAAAAAAAATCTCCAACCCCATATATAATTAATGAGTAAAGTTTTCTTCTTCTTTTTGTATAATAAGTGAGGTTAAGTCAACAATATTATTGTATTTAAACTTTATAAACGTGATGGCATTTTGTATTTTATTCAGCTTTAATAATTTTTTAATAATACAAGGAAGGTTTTAAAGCTACCATACATGCTTAGAATTGAATATGTATACTTGCGAGGATGCATTATGGAACACACATATTCATGAAGTTAGGTGATCATCTCATTATCACCTGTTACGTACTTGGTTGGATCAAGAGTGTGCAGACAGTCTATTTAAGATTTGAGAGCTCTATCAATTTTGAAGTTGGAGAAAGCTCTAAAAGACCCTGGTATTTATGTTTTGGGGAAAATAATGCTTCTTGGTCGTGATCTCGATACTATGTCAGCGTGGGGCCAATAAGAGTGTACACTTGGGTATCAATAGGGGCAGGTTTTGGGGGCATCATTTCGTCACCTTTCATTTCTGGGCATCGCTTCCCTTCCTTTGACACTCCTGTCACACCCTTCTTGATATAATAATAGTTGCTTAGTAGTTAGTAATAAGTGTCTCCAAATGGGCCTCCTTACTAACCCCTTGTGGGTCCTATTTTGGCCTTTCATGGGCCCCTTGTCTAGCCACTTGTGGATCTCTATTTGACCCAGTGTGGATCTTACATAATATAAAAAAATAAAAATAAAAATTGATAGATTCATATTAAATTATATCAATTGTAACCTTTAAAAATAAGGAATTACCTGAATGACACCTCTATGGCTCTATATATGTATTTGAAACATGCAACCTTCTTGTGATTGCCTCTTGTAATATTCGCAAAAACTCTTTAAGCCATGGTTTTTAAAATTATTTTAAAATGACTTATTATTATATCATTTTTAGAACTTGTTATTGTATCGCACATTTTCTCAGTACATGTGTATGTGAAACAACATGTTTTACTATCATTGAATGAAAAAATGTACTATTCAAAAAAAAATTAGGTCACAATTCATTTAACACTTAAGTCAATTGCGGAGTCAATTTTGAGTTTAATTGTTCTGAAGTGAAAGTCGATGCCTCTCTCTCTCTCTCTCTCTCTCTCTCTCTCTCTCTCTCTCTCTCTCTCTAATCTAGAAAGTCGAGAGCATTGGCTACGTCAGCACTCTTGGGCCTATCTCTCTACTCCCCCAAAGATTAAAAATCTTTACTACTTGAATAATCCGAATGACACATCCATACGTGTATTTAGAATATGCAACCTTCTTTTGATTCCTCCTCATTTTATTTGCAAAAACTGTTTAAGTAAAAAATATTTAAAATAATTTATCATTATGTAATTTTCAAAACTTATCATTGTCTGGCACTTTTTTCGAGTTTAGATGCAAAATTATAGGTTTTACCATCATCCAATAAAACTTGCATTAAACTAAAATGGAAAAAAAAAAAAGGCCACAACTAATTTGACTCCTTAGCTGGTGTCAATAAGGAAATCATTTTAAAAGAATGATAAGTCAGTCGTTGAGTCCGTTTCAAGCTTCATTGTTCTAACGTTCTCTTTTTTTTCCCTTTATTTTATTTTCTTGTCTTTTTAAATAAAGAAAGTTGTTTTCAATCAGAAAGTGTGGCTTACACCAGTGGTCCTTGGGTCTTTCTCTCTCCTCCCTAGAGATTAGAAATCTAACTCACTTGCACAATCTAAATGACACCTCTATATGTGTATTTAGAATATGCAGCCTTCTTTTGATTCTCCTTGTCTTAATTGTAAAACCTCTTTAAGTCATAGTATTAAAAATAATTTATCATTATGTCGTTTTTAGAATTTGTCATTATCTTGCACATTTTTTTAAGTACACGTGCAAAATGATAATGTAAAAAAATAAATTAAGTCATAACTCATTGACATTTTAAATAATGTCAATAAGAAAATCTTTGTAATAAAATAATAAGCTACTTGACGAGTTCGTTTGCAAAATGACAGTTGTCTCTCTCTCTCTCTCTCTCTCTAAATAAGGGGCAAAGATGTCATTTCATATGAGGATGAAAAGAGTGGCACTAGTGTAGGCCATGCTCCTTGACAGAAAACATTTTCCCTTTTGAATAATTAACCTTCAATTGTCCTTTTTCTTTTGAGAGGAGAAGGTGCCTAGTATGCCTAATAATATATCCAATTACATACTACAATAGAATTAACAGTGTAAGCTTCTTTCCTCTTTTTTTTTTTTTTTTTTGTTATGAATGGAAGCATGTGGTGGTTTTGGTGGTGATGAAGTCAT
Source organism: Macadamia integrifolia (assembly GCF_013358625.1). Taxonomy (NCBI): domain Eukaryota; kingdom Viridiplantae; phylum Streptophyta; class Magnoliopsida; order Proteales; family Proteaceae; genus Macadamia; species Macadamia integrifolia. Next base: position 187,897 of record NW_024870489.1, read on the forward strand.
GGTTATTTTTTCCTTCTAATGCATTATTGATCATACTTATTTCAATTTGGAATATATGGGCATATTAATTTGCATGAATTCTAAGCTAATAATCCTCCATTGTCAGAGGTTTAGGCTTCATCATCAATTTTCTGAACCTTGACCGGACTGGCTGAACCATGACACCTCACGGTTCATTCTAGCTCCAGAGCTACATGTACATATAACCCTCAAATTGAACCATCAGACAGCACGAAGCAATCAACCAGGCCAGGCCGGGTCAACCAAAACCACCTTATTAACAGGGTTAGTTTGTTGGACCAATGAACCGGACATGTTTATCCATTAAAGTGCCATACAGCTAGCTGACAATTGTACCCAACTAAAATATTTGATTTTGTGGGTCCCACATTTATATTTCTCACCTCATCAAAAAGGATTAAAGTACACCTACAACTTAGATTAGATTATTAAACAAAGACAAACTCAACCATAAGCAGCCAAGTTGGGTGATTTTTTCCAACTAGTTTTCCAACCTTGTTCATGTAAGTACTCAACCATAAGAGCATTTCTGATTTCTTTTATGGGGGATAGTTTTCTGTCGGGTGCACGGCTTCTACATTAGCACAGGAGCCAATAAAAGTACTCCTGAAAGTATCAATAGAGGTGGTATTTTTATCTTAAGGAAATTACACTCCCCTCCCCCTGTAATATGGCTTAATACCATTTTCTTCCCACGTATTTTCAAAAATACCACTCCCCTCCTTTATAGTTTAAAATTCTATCAATCGTCCCATTAATGGTTGACGGTGTTAAAATGTCATGTAAAAAGATCGACTTACCCTTGTGTCTATACATATTTTTTTTCTTTTTTTCCCTCATCTTTGGACATAGCAAGAGATTGCATCCCGCTGGAAGCTATTCCCCACAACGGCGACACAACAGTGATAGGTTGCAAAGGGTTTCTATGAGGTTTCCATGAGGTGGGTGAGTTTCGATTTAGCTTTCAGTCAAATACAGACAAGTTTTAGAAAAAAATCCCTTTACAAAACCCCTTTCCGGTCCAATGCTCTACAATTACAACCCTCTCCGCCGGTGATCTCATGGAACGTTAATGGTGACACTTGATTCATCCATTTTGATTTTCAAATCGACAATTGGAAAGAGAAAACGTTAGATTAACTTCTTCTTACCTTTTAAAAGCAAAATGAATTCCTCAATTTTGTTTTCCCATTTCTTCTTTTCTAGTATTTTAACCTTTATGAGTAATCTGGGTTTCAACAACTGGGAAAAGAAGAAGAAGAAGAAGAAGAAAAGGAAAACCCAATTCTGCTTGGTACTTTTGGAACTAAAGAGGGGAAGGGGTTTAATAGCTAAAGAATCGGGAAACAGAGGCAAAAAGGGCTATCGTCTTCTACGTCTAGAAAGAGGCAAAAAACCTCATGGAACTAGGCCTAGTTCGAGGGTAATACCTCAACCGATAGAGCTTCTCTTAGCCTAAAATTTCAGATAAGTCTTTGCAAGGATTAAAGTATTGGTATGGGTCACCGTATCGATCGACCAAAATTAAGATACGTATCGGAGGGTATCGTATCGTATCAGAGATACACTAAGACACGCTAAAGATACACACATAAATGGATAGGAAACATTTTTTTAAACACTTTTGC